>NC_090881.1:40518082-40520582 GCF_036669935.1 Montipora foliosa
TTTTATGTTGTCTCATGGTCCCAATCTCTAGTTTGGAAATTGGTATGTACATGTAGGGGAATACAGCTGTAGAATATTAATTTTCATTATTAAACATTGGTGTCACCAGCTAGATTTCGATTTGGCTATAATCATGCAGCTAATTCTTGCTTGCTCTGTTTCTCTTACATCATACCTAAAGAAAATAGATTTTATATACAGTGTATATATGTAGAATTGATGTCATACCTACAGACAATAGTTTTATATGCATGCAGAAGTGATGTCACCTAACACACTAACCAGCAGTTTGATCAGTTTTGTCATGGCAGAGCTCACCTCAGGAGTATGCCTAATAAAATAATTACTGGATTCGGTTTTTGCATGATAGCGATAATTATCAAGGCCTCATTTTGTCTTATTCGCCTCATCGTTCTGATCCTTCGGCTTCGGCATAACAAAACCTTTGGCCCTGATAATTATCGCTATCATGCTCAGCCTCATCCAAATTATAACAATTATCGTTATACCAAGCCAATCAATTAATTAAGATTCAAACAGTTTTTGTTTATGTTGTACTGTATAAGTAAATACTTTCTTTATTGCGATTTATTTTTTTTAGTCTATTAATTACCATGAGAGTCAGTACTCTACAACTGTAATTAAATTAATTTAGTATGATATATGTTATTATTTGGTATACATTGATTTGTTCTCATAGGTTCTATCCTTTTACTTCTAAACTTACTGAGACTACTTGTTTCTTCTTGCATTTGGTAATGTTGCTGCAGGAACACAGCTCTGCATGAATTCTCCAGTAGACCCTGCATTGCTGCAACTGGTTCAACAGGAGGTTAAATCACTCCAAGATAGTGTAGACAACATGAGCTTGGAATTGGAGGCAGAAAAAGTAAAAATAAGCCACGAATTGGGAAATATTGCCATTTCTTTGGAAGAGATGAATCGGAGACTGCATAGGTTAGAGACAAGACAACAGAGCTTGGAGTGTCGTGCTGATCTTGCTGATGGCAGAATGGATGAGTTTGAAGGTGTGCCTTGGTGAAATGAAACCGTTGATTATTTCTAATGTTATAATGTGACTGAACAATTTTTATTCTGAGTGATAGAGATATCCTGTTGGAACAATTTCCAGCAACTTCAACTGGCGTTGGTAGTGACGAGCATTCCTTCTGGCATACATATATTAATTTATTTTGATATTCTTCTGAACCTGAGGTGCAAAAACTACCCAAAGTTGTAATGATTAAAATTGGACACACATAAACTGACCATTGTAAATTCAGTTGGCTTGCTGATCAACATATCAATTTACATCCCTTCCAAAGAAAAAAATCTTGATAAATTATTGTTTGTGATAGCTTTTTGTTTCTAAACAATACCCATGAATACATTGTAAACTGCCCTACAAGTGTGAAATAGGGTAGTGGATTAGTCTCCGACAGAGTTCAGGTTTAAAACATTTTTGATATTTTCATAGTTTCTTACCTTTATTGAAATATGTGACCTCTCACGGGAAAACGTGTCATGTACCTTACGCTTTCCGTGTGTGACCGGAATTTCGTGTGGTAGCCGTGTTGTAGCCGTGCAGAAATAATTCTTACCCGTGCACACGACCTTGCTCACTCGTGTGCACCACTTGCCAGCCCGTGTGGAAAAATTTTGCACTCGTGTGGCAGAAACGTGCACTCGTGCACACGACTTGGTTTTTCAATCACTGTGTAGTCATCCGTTTAAGGAAAGGGTGCTTTAACTTTCCCTTTCGGATATCGTCACACGATATGCAAACTCGCGTCACTGAAACAGTGAAAAAAATCATAATAATCTTCAGTTTTACTGAGCATAATTCACCGATTCAAACGTTCAAAAACACCAATTTTTACAAACTCTGTGTGATGCACCGATCACATGTATTTGATTTTTGTGCAAGAAAAAGTATAGTTTTTTCAAGCGCGCGCCGGCAAAAGGCCGTGGCAAATGTCACGGCAAACAGTTACACTGAAAAAGATCATTTCTTCGGTTTTCACTGATTCAAACTGTTGAAAGGCCAAGGCACGATTTTTCGCTAAATTTCTATGATGCACGGCAACCGGAAGAGAAAATTTCGCGTGACAGGACAGTGGTGTGTCCCCGAGTTTTATAATCACTGCATCTCTTATGGAGAAAAGATACTTAGTAATGTGAATGTGGTTGTGTGAAGACAAGTTAAAAGGGAAGAGAGCTCACTTCCGGCTGCCGTTTGCGTCTCATAAACCCGCATGCCTAAGATCCCTGCCATCACACTTCTATCATTATTCAGATTTGGTTCTGTTTACTCACGCATTTCATTGGAATGCATGTTGATTTCTTTCGAGTTTTGCATAAACGAAGAAACTTACTTTATGTTTTATGTCTGGAAGTTGTCGCGTTTATCGATAGACCTTATTCACGATAGCCGCCATGTTGGACTTGCCTTTATCATGCAAATTAGCTACACATTTCTGAGGGGGCAAACAACACAAGT
>NC_090881.1:40523082-40570582 GCF_036669935.1 Montipora foliosa
CCCATTAACTAGGTTAAGCACTATTTAGCCTGATAATATCGAGGAGATTAATAGAATTTTGTTGCTGTGGAATCATCCTGTTGTGTGTGACAAAACATCAAATTTCTGGTGATAACCATTTCTTTCCTTTCAGTTGATTTTGTTGGATAACAAGATTATGATAGTAATAAAGACAGACAGGGCACTTGTTGTAGACTACATGAAATGAGAGTGTTTCATATATTTAAAAGTCAAACTGTTTATATTGTATACTTGTATGCCGAAATCAAGTCAAGGAATTCCTTTGTTGATAGAAAAATAGCCTAAATTTGTTGTTGTTGTTGATTTTTTTATTGAGCCTCACTTTTGCACTCAAGTCTACATGGGAAATGTAAAGGCTGTTCTTGCTGTAGGAGAGCCTGATCCCTTTTGCTTTGCTCTGTTTAATAATTGTAGCTTCTTTGAATACACTTTACATATATATCCGTTTTCAATTTTCAGGGTCTAAATAAATGTGGTCTATGTTAATGGCTCTTTTTGTGAGTTATCATGCAAGCTGAACAGATTTCTACCCCATACAAATGGTGGAAGAACATTAGAAATTTCAGTGGCTGTCATATCTTTTGATATAGATTGATTGATTTGTTTGTTTGTTTGTTTTCTTATCAGTCTGTCCTCAGCAACTGGCAGATATCATCAGACGAGATTATAAAGGTGCTGTACTGTGTCCATTCCCATGGTGTGAAGATGATCTGCAGCTGAAATTGTCCAAGATCTTTACAAGACTGAAGATAGTCAGCAAAGAGAAAGAACGAGCAAGGCTGACAGATAAAGTTGTCCAAATGACAGATGCATTCATGCCACATGAAGAATGCGAGGATCCAAGGGTTGTGCTGATTGAAGGGCAACCTGGAATGGGAAAAACCACTTATTGTCAGAAGCTTGCATATGATTGGTCTGTGGAGAACATATCAGTGGAAGGTTCTTTTCCTCCAGTGAAGATGCTTCTTCTGTTGAAGTGCCGTGACATGAAGACTGCTGATATTGAAGAAGCTATTGATGATCAGCTGTTGCCACTGGATGCCGACAAGAAGGAAAAAGAAAACTTCTTTCATTTTATTCGCTGCAACCAATCCAAAATCTTATTGGTTCTTGATGGACTGGACGAATTACCCGAGAATCTCCTAAAAGGCCTCTTTCCCTTGATTCAAAGGAGAATATTTGCAAATACTTACGTCATCTTAACAGCTCGTCATGAGGCAGGCATGAGAGTCCGACGCCACTGTGACACACTTCTCGAGATTGTTGGCTTCACCAAGGAGGATGCCGACAGTTACATTACGAAGTATTTCAGTAATCACGAGGACCCGAGCCTTGCTGCCAAATTGATTAAAAAATTAGATCGTGAAAAAGAGCTGAGGGAGTTGAGTTCAAATCCACTGAACACAGCGTTGTTGTGTCTGCTTTGTGAAGATACAAAAGGTGCATTTCCTTCAAATCAAACCAAACTGTATGATCAACTTGCGTCATGCGCTATTAGAAGATATTTTGCAAGGCAAGGTATTCCTATGGACTCAAAGGATCCCCTTAAAACATTTTCAGGTAACCTGAATCATTTGGGAAAGGTGGCGTTTGAAGCCCTGAAGGTCGACCGAGTGTATTTCAGCGAAGATGAGATGGATTGTCAGTCTGTCGATTTCCTTCCGCTTTGCTTTCTTTCTCGGGAAGCTAGTGTCAGCAAACTCAGACCCATTCCTTGTTTCTCCTTTACACACAAGACCTTCCAAGAATATTTTGCTGCATATCACTTGGCCCAGGAGATTCTTTCGGGTGATAAATACTCAGCTGTGGCTCAGTTAGCACACCTTAATCCTGTGTACAAGTATTGGCAGCTATGGAAGTTTCTGTTGACAATGGTGGTAAGCAAGAGTGGAGATGATGCGGCTTTGGTTATTTCAGGTTTGTGTGATGCTTTCCGAAGTCAGCCAATTGAAGAGGAGGATGAGCAAGAAAGCGACGACGAGTTTGAGGTTGATGCTGATAATGACCAAGACTTCGACATCTGCGACGACTTTTTGAATGTTTTTCCTGGTATTAGACAGTGGTTCCGCTGGTGGTTGACTGAAGATGAGAGAACGAGAGCTGCAACTTTAGAATCAGTTTTGAATCTCATTTCAGAATCTGAAGGCGGTGACAATGAACTGACTGATGCTCAGAAGAAAATGGTCCAAACTCTAGCAATGTCCTTTCCAATACACAAACTAGTCACTCTCAGTGATGGCACGGGTATGCCCAGAAATATGCCGACTCTCTTTGAGTATTTAAAATCTAATTGTACATTGACTCTGTTTTCCTGGCATCACACCTGTACTGAGGCATTAGATGAAGCAGTTGAACGTGTTCTCCGGGCTAACTGTGCACTGAAGATTTTAGATGTAATGTCTATTTCGTTTAACGCCATGTTTTGGGAACAACGAAACACGCATGCTCGCCTAACCGCAGTACTTGCTCGAGCTCTTTGTTCAAACTGCACACTAACGCACCTCAATTTGCGGTGTCGTGCCATCTGCAGTCCTGGAGCAAGTGAAATTGCAAAAGCCCTTCAATCGAATGATACTTTGACTCACTTGAACTTAGAAGGAAATTATATTGACAACTCCGGAGCTGAGGATCTTGCACGAGCCTTGCAGTCTAGCTGTGCACTAAAGTATTTAGATCTCAGCCATAACGAGATTGGCGACCCAGGCGCTGTTGCCCTTGCGAAGGCTTTGGAGTCCAACCGTACCCTTACCTATTTAGATTTAGGACATTTGGATGTTCCTGGAGACCGCTTTTTGGAAACATATTTTTTACTCAGAGGTGTAGAGGTTAGAAGAAAGAGGATTGGCGACGCAGGAGCAGCAGCATTTGCGCAAACTCTTCGTTCAAATTCTGTGCTTGCGCGTTTGAATCTCCAGAACCATAGGATCAGCAACACAGGAGCTGCAGCCATTGGCGAATCACTTAAATCAAACTGCACCCTAACACACCTAACTTTGAGAGGAAACAGAATCGAAGGTTTCGGAGTTGCCACCCTCGGACACGCTGTTCAGGTTAACCGTGGGCTTGTAAATTTAGATCTTAGAGGGAATCATCTCATGGAGAGTGAAGCTCAAGCGTCCTTTGCACAAGGGTTACGAGTGAACTTTGTGCTGACACATTTAAACATGACAAACACCTACATAGGAACTCCGGCTGTAATTGTACTTGCAGAGAGTCTTCAGTCAAATAGTGCTCTTACTCACCTAGATTTGTATGGGAACAAGATAGACTCTTCTGGCGCAGTAGCACTCGCAAGAACACTGAGAACAAATTCCACCTTGAGTCATTTGAATTTGCGGTTCAATCTCATTGGTGATTCGGGAGCGGCTGAGTTTGTGGAAACTCTGCAAACTAATAATACGTTAATCTTTTTAGACGTGAGGAACAACAGCATTCATGAGGCAGGTGCAAAGAAAATTCATGGTTTCTTACGTGCACTCTACAATATGCGTAGGTCTCAGTCCAGTCGTCGCACTATTTTGTATAACTGGAGCTGATGATTTTTTAGTGTTTGCCTTTCGTTTTCGTGCAAGGAAAGTAGTTATACATGAAAGACGTAGCACTGACTGGCATAGTAATCTCTTGAAGTAAAACAGGTGTCATATTTAGAGTGTCCTTGGCGACACTTATGAATATTTAAATGGCAAGTTGAAAAGAGCGGGAGTTCCGGAACAAGATCTAACACTGTTTATGTATCGTTCGTGAGGTCTTTTATAGATTACGCAGCACCTGTCTTTTTCAGCGGTCTCCCACAGCACTTAAAGGGGCTAGGTCACGCTATTTTAGGTAATTTTGTTTAATTTTGTTAATTATGAGCTCTAAACGTCAAATTGGCAGAGCAAGAGTCTTTCATTTGCAAAATCACGGCCACATAACAACTGAGAATGATTTTCCACCTTTGTAAATGACATTTTGATATAGACTGATATAAATTTGAAAAAAGGTGGGCCGACGTTTTTCAAATTTACCCAAATTCAATCCATTTCAATCCTCTCCAGTTTTGTCCATCCATGTCCCTTCTTGGCTTCCCTGTGTTTTGTAAGAGTTCTTCCATAGTTTTGAACAGTTATTTTGATATTTTAGTTAATTCTATGACTATTCAATCAGTGCTGAAATTGCCTAAAATTGCGTGACCTAGCCCCTTTAAGGAACGAGCTGGCACGACTCAAGGAAAGGGCAATGTCAATAATAACCTCAGGAAAGTGCAACCTGGCAGTAGAGGTAGGGATAACACCCATTTTAGAGCATCATTACTTACTATGTAGCAAGTGAAGCATTTTGATAACATTCTCAGTGATCCAAATCATAAACTGAAAGTGCTCCTCCCACCAGTCTTTGAAAACTCGCGCTATAATCTAAGACGACAGTGCCATTTTAATATGCCGAAGCTTTGTACAGAATAAGAATAAGTAATACTTTTATATATGCGATCTCGAAATAGTCAGGGCTGTAGTTTTATCCCACTTATATTCACATTTTACGTTTCAACACAAATACATAATATAGAATTTTTAGTATTATTTTAATAATTAGTTTTGACTTAATATTTAGGATTTATTTGTAAGTTTAAAGTATTGTATAGTATTTGTAAAGTATTTGTAAATAATTGCGTAATTCAGCCTTTGGCTGCGACGCAGTTTTTAATGAACTATCCATGTATCTATCTAGAATTGAAAGATGAAACGGAATTCTTTCTACAACACTCCTTAAGTTGTCAGCGCTATTAATCGAAGTATCTAAAAGAATCCAAAACGAAATGACAATCCTATGAGCCACGTTGGTCATAGGGTTTCAAGGCTGAACAGCTTTTAATGACATTTCTCGCAGCTTCAACGCAATACTGTAAAGGCCGTGACACACTAGGCAATAAGTCGCTGCGACACGTCGCGGGGACATGTCGCCGCAACAATTCGCCTCGTGTGACACGGTTAATTTTTATGAAAATCATTGTCGCTGCTGCAGAATTTTGTCGCCGCGATCTGTCGTGGGGACATGTCGCCGCAACAATTCGCCTCGTGTGACTCGGTTAATTTTTATGATAATCATTGTCGCTGCTGCAGAATTTTGTCGCCGCGATCTGTCGCACGAATTCAAACCAGTTTGAATTCGTGCGACTTATCGCAGCGACAAAATTAGCGAAAGCAGCGTTGTCGCATCGTGTGTACACTTCCGGCAACAAGTCGCTGCGACAAAATACAAATGAACCAATGAGAGAGCGTCATATGGTCAGCCATATTGAATTAGAAAACTAGTTCACATTCCCCCTCATACGAGATACTGCGTGTGCACCGAACAGGTGTCGCGTCGCAGCGACTCGTTTTGCAAGTAGGACACATGGAGCAACTTTTCGCAGAGACATGTCGCTGCGACTTGTCGCCTAGTGTATCCCGGCCGTAACAGATATCACAACCTTTCACTATCGTCAGATGCATTGCCAGCGATTCCATTATCAAACGAGCGAACAAAATTCCAATAATCTAGCCGGTTGCCATCAATTTACTGATATCATGTTTTGGCAAAGAGAAACCCCGCTTAATTGTGGATGCCATTGTCTAAAAGGTTTTCTGTTGAATTCCTATCATCTGTTGCTGCTGGTACAACAGCTGCTCTAGATTTCCATAGTAACGGGGATATCCACGGTCTAAACTAGGAACAGTCTCGACTTTGTAGGGTTCTCCTTCCTCTTTAGGCGAAACAGGATCAAAGTGACTCGTGCGTGACGTGTCCGTATCGGCTTTCGGGACAAAATTAGGATCAGAACGCCAGTGTACTGCAAGGGCGGATTTAGGGGTGGGCCCAGCGGGCACCGACCCCACCCTTCTGTCCAGGATTTTTTTTGTTTTGTTTGTAAACCTGTGTCAGATGGTGCCTCGAGTTTTGTTACTTAAATATATTTTCTTTAATAAACATTGTTAATAAGAAAATTTATCGAACGTTGTTCGGAAGTAGAGATATAAACAAGTAAAGTTACAAAATCAGGAAAAATGAGGGGGTTACAAGATCAGCATTTACGCATGCGTCAACAGCTCATTCGAGTCCGTGCGACAGTCCGCGCGAGTGGAGCTACAGGCCAACATAAACGGATTTAAGTGATCATAAAACCGTTTGTGTAGAATTTTCGTAGCTTTCGTGAAAAGGAGATGGCTATTTGTATTTCATATATATAGGAATTAGAAGAAAGGTGAGCGAAATTAGCGGTATTTGTTTACTTCTGGTGACCCATTTTAGACCCATCCTCGGAGACCCAGGGGCAGATCGCGGAGGCGCCCTACTATGCTTTTCTTTGTCGCCATTTTCTTTTGCCCCTGGGTCTCCGAGGATGTTTTGGACCATGAGCTGACGCGAGCATCTTTTAGAATTGCGCGTGTGGCTTACGCGCGCGCTCCCTAAGCCCCCTTAAGCCTCCTCGAGCTTCCTTAAGGTGATTCCCTGGTTTTGCAATGCGCAATCCGACTGCGCATAATTTCTTGCGTCATTGGCGCAAGCGTTACCACGCGCACATTGATAAAATGGCGGATTTTCACTGACGCCAACCAAGCTTAATCTTTGAAGGAATGGCTATTTTCTCCTGAACGAGCACGGTGATCCCTCTTTTTAATGGCTTTATGTACTCGTAATAGGTACACGTGAAACATTGGTGAAAAAAGTTGGATAGTAGAGGTTGTAGTATTTATCTCTAAATGACGTGAAAGCTGCATTTGGAGCCACGCACCGAGTGCGAGTTGATGATGTAGCAGTCCAATTTGCCTACCTTTTTTTGCAAGTTCGAGGGATTTGGAATCACTTGACTGAAAGATTTTGGCCGGGACAAAGAAGTAGGCTCAATTTTTCAGTAATATTCAGTAGCTTTTGCTATATAACTATAATTTTTTCGGTTCATCAAGTTTCGAACGCTTCTCGCGTAATTCGGTAAAAAATTAAGAGCACGCAGCGCGAAAACAAGCAAGATGACCCCATCTTTTTACTGCATTTTTTTAATGTCCTGTGCATGAATATTAATTGTTCCAAGTTTGACAGAAAACTGAATAGTACGTCATTTTCAAGGGAATTACCTTAAGCGGCTTCTAGCCATTACCCCGAGGGTGGCTACTTAAGAGAGGTTTCACTGCATTCCCTAAAAAGACGAGGGAGGCTGGATACGAATAACTGTTCTGCAGTTTCAAGGAAGGATTACGTTTTTTGCAAACGTTGGCCGTGTAGCACTTATATTTTGAACAGAGTTAACTGATTAGAGTATAATGTAAAGTGCTAAGTTTCTACCCAATATGAACCATGTGAGCGTTAGTAGAAACTTAGCACTTTACACTTGAAAATGCGAACCTCGATTCTCTTTTAAAACCAGTAAACTCAGTGGTACGGGTAAAATAAGGTAGCGCATTTCGCAACTTAGCTGATACGTTCAATTAGAAAAAAAACTAAGACCATAACTGGTTGTTTTAGGTTTATTGAGGGACAGAATGTAATTTCCGCGAAGATCATGCATAAGAAGAATTTCAATGCGCTTATTGCATAGAGATGTAGAGTTTGACTTAAGTGGTAAGAGGATAGGTGATCTGCAAATAGAAATCTCGTTATTCTCTCATTTACATTATACCGTTTCTTTGACACGAGCTAGATTACAGCGAAATGAAAGCACAACTTTCTCGCCCATTTTTTCTATGATAAAAACTTGTTCAGAACTGAATCCAGACTCTACGTTAACAGCACACACCAGGCCTACCTCTGAGTAACTGGCTAGAAATCGTTTCCTCTGATTCGATGAGGGCCAGTCTCGTGCTTCTAATTGCCTCGCTCATGCCCAAAAAGAATTCTGGGTAATTCTGCCATTCCATGACAAGGTAAGACTCCCGAATCTCATTTCATAGTTTTTTTCATAAGTGTCGGGCCACCCAGACCTACCAGCAAAATAACGCATCGATTGAAGGTTTTAGCTTTCAAAACTTGCTCAGATTGTGTCAGTAGGTCCTGGAATTCGTCCACAGATAGGCCAGAGAGACAACTTCAATCGTGAACCGCCATGTTTACAACAAAGCATTTTAGGCGTCCCAGTCTGCATGAAACCATCTCTCGCCTCTGTCTGAGACAAGACCAGATACGCACGGTTCTTACGTTACGTTTATGCCTATGACTGATCAACTGAAATGTCAATTGCTGGTAGAAAAAAAAAGAAAAAAAAAAAAAAAAACCAGCATGTTAATTTTTTTTGGTAGTCTAAGTATCGAAGAGCCAGAACATTTGCGCATGCGCTGACGGAATGTTTGAACAAGAGAGAAAAACGCAGTACCTCCAGACACCGGCGCTGGAGCGTCGTACCAAACGAGTCATCCCGGGATTTCGGCCCGTGCGATCGCTTTTGGACGCAGTTGGCCCTTCGCTGCTTTCTGCTACCGACCTTGCCTCCCGGTACGGCATTGAGGGAGAGATATGTCGGCCCCTAAACCATATGTGACAAATCCCACGCCTACTCACAGCTCCAAACCGCCCTTGTCAATTTAACGTAAGAATTCGATGGTTTATATATTTCAAGAGACAAGTCATTTTATCTGCCATATGGTAAGCACTGGAATCGCAGATTACAAAGTGTGCGCACGCGCCCTACGAAAGGTAACATACATACTTTCATCTCGAATTTCAAAATAACTACAAGAGCTAATATCTTCGAGACATTACATTGACAGCTAAAATGCAAAGCATATACAGGTACATAACTAAATACACAATATTGAATGAATGGTACGCGTGCGTTTCTCCTGCTTAACCATCTCGAATTTTTTCATTTGTAATAGTAATAAGAATGCACTTAATTTTTCTCGTGCAATTTAGACTAAATAAGCACTTGTAATTTTCTTTCCAAGACTACAAATTGCATTCGCCCTACGGGCTTATGCAATTTTGGTCGTCTTTGAGAAAATTTACCCATGCTTATTTATTCCAAACTGCGTTCGAAATTATGTGATTACTTATACAAATACAAGCTACAACTCAATTAAGGACAATAAGTTTTATTTGTTATTTGAGTTATTGATATCTTAGATTCTTATTGTTTGACTAGCCTGGCCGCAGGCCGTAGATGTTGTTGCGACGAAACACGAATCGAACGCAGTATTGGGGAGTTTAAGATCTACGACGCGACGGCAGTGAAAACGTCACAAATTTTGCATATCTAATGATACAGTCTAGACCCGTTTGAACCAGGTTTTTCGAACATTTCGCAAATAACTTTTAAGAATACCAAGAATTGGTCAAACGGAAATCTTGATCGAAGGCATACTTGGAAGTTTTGGGTGAATGAAATTTGAACGAACATAACTATCTGTGTGCATTCTTGCTCGGAGAATTGCTAATTGTGTCACCCATGTAACACAATCGTGTGACAAACCATCACGGTCAATTTAAATCACGCGTGACCAGTCTCTTTTTAAATGCTAACGGAGTTTGAATTTTGCATGACAGTTTTCAACATGGCCCGGCAGCGTTCAGAGTTCTAGTAGAAATTTCTCTAGTTTGTTGACGGTATAAGGATAGGATTTTAATTTTCTTCATATTACAGCATTTAGTCTGAGCTAACAACTAATTGTGTCACCCATGTAACACAATCGTGTGACAAACCATCACGGTCAATTTAAATCACGCGTGACCAGTCTCTTTTTAAATGCTAACGGAGTTTGAATTTTGCATGACAGTTTTCAACATGGCCCGGCAGCATTCAGAGTTCTAGTAGAAATTTTTCTAGTTTATTGACGGTATAAGGATAGGATTTTTTCTTCATATTACAGCATTTAGTCTGAGCTGAACTTTGAACGTAATTTGACTAAACACGGTTAATTTTAAGTTTCAGTTTCAGTCTCAGTTTATTTTTGCCACTTTTGTTACTTTAAATTACAAAATAAATATACTACAAGAGGTATTAAATAATAGTAAATAAAAGAGAACCATAAGGCGAGGATGCCCATATAGAAACCAGTAGGGCTTACTCGGGCTACGGGCCAGATTTCTGCTGAGTGGTACTCTAAAGCAACTTATTTTAGACTCGAAGCACCTTTATAATTATTTCATAAAATTGAGTCGCCATTTGGCGGCATACGTTTCAGCAATCAAACGTAAGAGACTGAGATCTTTATCACTGTCAGACCCCTTTGATTCTTGAGGTTTTCCACGTCAGTTCCTTTACTGCATACTTAACGACTTTTTTTTCTTCTCGGAAATGTTGCTCATATAATAATTCCTTTCTCTCTTGGAACTCGTATTGTTTTGGCTTTTGGTTTATTTCAAGCTTGGCAGCTTGCATTAATTTTTGTTATATTCTCCCCGCATTCTTGTTCTGCATTTTTGTTAAAATTATTGGCATGTTCCACACCTTCCTAACTGGCTCTCCTTGTAAGTTCGACGCTTTACATAGAATTAGATTAAAACTTTATTTTGCTCAGTTCAGGAAGCGGGTGGGATTGGTCTGGACCGGGTGACAAAACAACGGGGTGGGGAGAGAAAGAAAAATCTTGTTGAACAAGATGCTTATCATAAAAGCATTACACGTGATGCGATCTTAGTCAGAAAGATAGCATGACCTTGTGATTAGGTCATTAACGTCATACCGGAAATTGCTTTATGATAAAGTAATGACCGAGCACAGGAAGAGAATCAGTCTCGACCCGCCCAGGTTTTCGATCATTTCGAAAAAACTTTTAAGAATACCAAGAATTGGTAAAAAGGAAATCTTGATCGAAGGCATACTTGGAGCTTTTGGGTGAATGAAATTTGAACGAACATGACTATCCGTATGCGTTCTTGCAAGGAGAATTCCTAATTGCGTCACCTATGTAACATAATCTTGTGACAAACCATCACGGTCAATTTAGATCATGCGTGCCCAGTCTTTTTTACATTTTAACGGAGTTTGAATTTTGCATGGTAGTTTTCAACATGGCCCGGCAGCGAGACTTCAGAGTCCACGTAGAAATTTTTCTATTTTATTGACGGTATAAGGATAGGATTTTTTCTTCATATTACAGCATTAGTCTGAGCTATCAATTTTGAACGTTATTTGACTAAAAACCGTTCATTTTAAGTTTCAGTTTCAGTCTCAGTTTATTTTTGCCACTTTTGTTACTTTAAATTGCAAAATAAATATACTGCGAGAGGTACTAAATAATCAATAAAAGAGAAGCATAAGACGAGGATGCTCATATAGAAACCATTAGGGCTTACTCGGGCTACGGGCCAGATTTCTGCTGAGCGGTACTGTAAAGCAACCTTTTTAGACTCGGAATGCCTTTATTAATATTTTATAAAATTGAGTCGCCATTTGACGGCACACGTTTCAGCAAAGAAACGTAAGAGACTGCGATCTTTATCACTGTCAGACCCCATTAATTCTTGAGGTTTTCCAAGTCAGTTCCTTTACTGCATACTTAGCGATTATTTATTATTACATATGGAATCAGTACACAAATGCATCAACCATTTTTCACGCAGCCGCTCGTGTTATCTTAACTGAAACGACAGCAGTGATCGATCCCACATTTATACTCGCGACACGGACTATTCACTTTCGTGGAATTCGAGAACTCTTTGTTAGAAGCTGATTGATGTTGTTCCAGACCTGTCTTTTCTTCAGGCAGTGGCCATTTTCAATATTTTGGTGCTGTCGACTACCGCTAGGAATGACACTACGTTTCCGTTGAGCTGTTCGCAGCTCTAGTTATTATTCCCCAGCGCATGTTCCAAAAACTCTGAGAAATTCCGACCTTCACAACTTTTGTTTTTAGCATTGATCACGTGAATTTAGCGATTACCACGTGACAATGAACACCCAATGGGAGTGCTCGTCACAATCTATCTCGGTTATAATGATGTAAGGGTCACGCATTTTGACGGTCTTATCTAACGTTGCTGAAGGTTCTTTCGCGATGAGCGTTTACGTGATGAATATCTGGCACCTTTGTATCTTTGCAGTGGCTATTTTGCCAAACGGTGAGTGATTTGTCGTTTTCCTTATCTGTCTATCGAATAAAGGAATTGCGTATTTTTCGGAAAATGCGTACACGAACTGGAGGTATATACACAAAGTGAAAATGAATTTGGAGTGACTCATATGAATTGATTCGACATTAACCGGTGTAAAAGAAAGATGTTAAAATGAAAATCAATTTCGGAGCTAGAGAAGTTAATAAATGAGCTTGAAGTCCAGTTCCAGCCAAGAAAAAGGTTCAGTGGAACATTTTGGGTAAATCGTTCATTTTAGTTTTCTGGTGCTAAAGGTTTTTCCAGGATTTTTCCTTCTTAGAAAAGTTTTAGATTTCCCTTTTTTTTTTCTCGGAAATGTTGCTCATATAATAATTCCTTTCTCTCTTGGAACTCGTATTGTTTTGGCTTTAGATTTTAAGCTTGGCAGCTCACATTAACTTTTGTTATACTCTCCCCGCATTCTTGTTCTGCATTTTTGTTACAATTATTAGCATGTTCCACACCTTCCTAGCCTTCCTGTCCTTGTAAGTTCGACCCTTTAACAGTTCAGGAAGCGGGTGGGATTGGTCTGGACCGGGTGACAAAACAACGGGTTGGGTGGTGGGGGGGAGAGAGAAAGAAAAACCTTGTTGAACAAGATGCGTATCATAAAAGCATTACACGTGATGCAATCATAGTCACAAAGATAGCATGACCTTGTGATAAGCTCATTAACGTCATACCGGAAATTGCTTTATGATAAAGCAATGACCGAACACAGGAAGAGAATCAGTCTCGACCCGCCCAGGTTTTCGAACATTTCGCAAAAACTTTTAAGAATACCAAGAATTGCTCAAACGGAAATCTTGATCGAAGGCATACTTGGAAGTTTTGGGTGAATGAAATTTGAACGAACATGACTATCCGTGTGGGTTCTTGCTCGGAGAATTGCTAAGTGTGTCACCCATGTAACACAATCGTGTGACAAACCATCACGGTCAATTTAAATCACGCGTGACCAGTCTCTTCTTAAATTCTAACGGAGTTTGAATTTTGCATGACAGTTTTCAACATGGCCCCGCAGCGTTCAGAGTTCAAGTAGAAATTTCTCTAGTTTATTGACGGTATAAGGATAGGATTTTTTCTTCATATTACAGCATTTATTCTGAGCTAACAACTTTGAACGTAATTTGACTAAAAACGGTTAATTTTAAGTTTCAGTTTCAGTCTCAGTTTATTTTTGCCACTTTTGTTACTTTAAATTACAAAATAAATATACTACAAGAGGTATTAAATAATAGTAAATAAAAGAGAACCATAAGGCGAGGATGCCCATATAGAAACCAGTAGGGCTTACTCTGGCTACGGGCCAGATTTCTGCTGAGTGGTACTCTAAAGCAACTTATTTTAGACTCGGAGCACCTTTATAATTATTTCATAAAATTGAGTCGCCATTTGAAGGCATACGTTTCAGCAATCAAACGTAAGAGACTGAGATCTTTATCACTGTCAGACCCCTTTGATTCTTGAGGTTTTCCACGTCAGTTCCTTTACTGCATACTTTACGATTTATTTTTTTTTTCTCGGAAATGTTGCTCATATAATAATTCCTTTCTCTCTTGGAACTCGTATTATTTTGGCTTTTGACTTATTTCAAGCTTGGCAGCTTGCATTAATTTTTGTTATACTCTCCCCGCATTCTTGTTCTGCAATTATTAGCATGTTCCACACCTTCCTAGCTGGCTCTCCTTGTAAGTTCGACGCTTTAAATAGAATTAGACTAAAATTTTATTTTGCTCAGTTCAGGAAGCGGGTGGGATTGGTCTGGACCGGGTGACAAAACAACAGGGTGGGGGAGGGGGGAGGTGGGAGAGAGAGAAAAATCTTGTTGAACAAGATGCTTATCATAAAAGCATTACACGTGATGCGATCTTAGTCAGAAAGATAGCATGACCTTGTGATAAGTTCATTAACGTTATACCGGAAATTGCTTTAAGATAACGTAATGACCGAGCACAGGAAGAGAATCAGTCTCGACCCGCCCAGGTTTTCGATCATTTCGAAAAAACTTTTAAGAATACCAAGAATTGGTCAAAAGGAAATCTTGATCGAAGGCATACTTGGAGCTTTTGGGTGAATGAAATTTGAACGAACATGACTATCCGTATGCGTTCTTGCAAGGAGAATTCCTAATTGCGTCACCTATGTAACATAATCTTGTGACAAACCATCACGGTCAATTTAGATCATGCGTGCCCAGTCTTTTTTACATTTTAACGGAGTTTGAATTTTGCATGGTAGTTTTCAACATGGCCCGGCAGCGAGACTTCAGAGTCCACGTAGAAATTTTTCTATTTTATTGACGGTATAAGGATAGGATTTTTTCTTCATATTACAGCATTAGTCTGAGCTATCAATTTTGAACGTCATTTGACTAAGAACGGTTCATTTTAAGTTTCAGTTTCAGTCTCAGTTTATTTTTGCCACTTTTGTTACTTTAAATTGCAAAATAAATATACTACGAGAGGTACTAAATAATCAATAAAAGAGAAGCATAAGACTAGGATGCTCATATAGAAACCATTAGGGCTTACTCGGGCTAAGGGCCAGATTTCTGCTGAGTGCTACTGTAAAGCAACCTTTTTAGACTCGGAATGCCTTTATTAATATTTTATAACATTGAGTCGCCATTTGACGGCACACGTTTCAGCAAACAAACGTAAGAGACTGGAATCTTTATCACTGTCAGACCCCATTGATTCTTGAGGTTTTCCACGCCAGTTCCTTTACTGCTTACTTTACGATTATTTATTATTACATATGGAATCAGTACACAAATACATCAACCATTTTTCACGCAGCCGCTCGTGCTATTTTAACTGAAACGACAGCAGTGATCGATCCCACATTTATACTCGCGACACGGACTATTCACTTTCGTGGAATTCGAGAACTCTTTGTTAGAAGCTGATTATGTTGTTCCAGACTTGTCTTTTCTTCAGGCAGCGGCCATTTTCAATATCTTGGTGCTGTCGACTACCGCTAGGAATGACACTTCGTTTCCGTTGAGCTGTTCGCAGCTCTAGTTATTATTCCCCAGCGCATGTTCCAAAAACTCTGAGAAATTTCGACCTTCACAGCTTTTGTTTTTAGCATTGATCACGTGAATTTAGCGATTACCACGTGACAATGAACACCCGATGAGAGTGCTCGTCACAATCTATCTCGGTTATAATGATGTAAGGGTCACGCATTTTGACGGTCTTATCTAACGTTGCTGAAGGTTCTTTCGCGATGAGCGTTTACGTGATGAATATCTGGCACCTTTGTATCTTTGCAGTGGCTATTTTGCCAAACGGTGAGTGATTTATCGTTTTCCTTATCTGTCTATCGAATAAAGGCGTTGCGTATTTTTCGGAAAATACGTACATGAACTGGAGGTATATACACAAAGTGAAAATGAATTTGGAGTGACTCATATGAATTGATTCGACATTAACCGGTGTAAAAGAAAGATGTTAAAATGAAAATCAATTTCGGAGCTAGAGAAGTTAATAAATGTGCTTGAAGTCCAGTTCCAGCCAAGAAAAAGGATCAGTTGAACATTTTGGGTAAATCATTCATTTTAGTTCTCTGGTGCTAAAGGTTTTTCCAGGATTTTTTCTTCTTAGAAAAGTTTTAGATTTCTCTTTTTTTTTTCTCGGAAATGTTGCTCATATAATAATTCCTTTCTCTCTTGGAACTCGTATTGTTTTGGCTTTAGATTTTAAGCTTGGCAGCTCACATTAACTTTTGTTATACTCTCCCCGCATTCTTGTTCTGCATTTTTGTTACAATTATTAGCATGTTCCACACCTTCCTAGGTGGCTCTCCTTATAAGTTCGACGCTTTAAATAGAATTAGACTAAAATTCTATTTTGCTCAGTTCAGGAAGCGGGTGGGATTGATATAGACCGGGTGACTAAACAAGGGGGGGGGGGGGGGAGGGGGGGAAGAAAAGAAAAACCTTGTTGAACAAGATGCTTATCATAAGCATTACACGTGATGCGATCTTAGTCAGAAAGATAGCATGACCTTGTGATAAGCTCTGTAACGTCATACCTGAAATTGCTTTCTGATAACGTAATGACCGAGCACAGGAAGAGAATCTTGTGACAAACCATCATGGTCAATTTAAATCACGTGGACCAGTCTTTGTTAAATTTTAACGGAGTTTGAATTTTGCATGGCAGTTTTCAACATGGCCCGGCAGCGAGACTTCAGAGTTCACGTAGAAATTTCTCTAGTTTATTGACGGTATAAGGATAGGATTTTTTCTTCATATTACAGCATTTAGTCTGAGCTATCAATTTTAAACGTAATTTGACTAAAACGGTTCATTTTAAGTTTCAGTTTCAGTCTCAGTTCATTTTTGCCACTTTTGTTATTTTAATTACAAAATAAATATACTACAAGAGGTATTAAATAATCAATAAAAGAGAACCATAAGGCGAGGATGCCCATATAGAAACCAGTAGGGCTTACTCGGGCTACGGGCCAGATTTCTGCTGAGTGGTACTGTAAAGCAACTTATTTTAGACTCGGAGCACCTTTATCATTATTTCATAAAATCGAGTCGCCATTTGGCGGCATACGTTTCAGCAATCAAACGTAAGAGACTGAGATCCTTATCACTGTCAGACCCCTTTGATTCTTGAGGTTTTCCGCGTCAGTTCCTTTACTGCATACTTAACGATTATTTATTATTAGTATAAATACACAGGTGATTATACAAAATCGCGCGCTCTCATTTGCTCGCTATCTCGGATTATCAGCCGATAATCACCTCGACGGACAAAATGGCTGCCAGTAGTCGTTTTGCCACTGTAAGTGAAGATGATTTTCGTGTTGAAATGTTTTTTTTTTTTTCTCTTTTTTGAAATAATCACCTGTGTATTTATACTAAAACAATGATTCGCCTCAGGCTCAGTAATTATCGGTGAATATTCACCGATAATCACTTCGCCTTCGGCGAATAATTGTTAATTACACTGTATTCACTTTGGTGGAATTCGAGAACTCTTAGTTAGAAGCTGATTGATGTTGTTCCAGACCTGTCTTTTCTTCAGGCAGCGGCCATTTTCAATATTTTCGTGCTGTCGACTACCGCTAGGAATGACACTACGTTTCCGTTGAACTGTTCGCAGTTCTAGTTATTATTCCCCAGCGCATGTTCCAAAAATTCTGAGAAATTTCGACCTTCACAACTTTTAGTTTTAGCATTGATCACGTGAATTTAGCGATTACCACGTGACAATGAACACCCAATGGGAGTGCTCGTCACAATCTATCTCGGTTATAATGATGTAAGGGTCACGCATTTTGACGGTCTTATCTAACGTTGCTGAAGGTTCTTTCGCGATGAGCGTTTACGTGATGAATATCTGGCACCTTTGTATCTTTGCAGTGGCTATTTTGCCAAACGGTGAGTGATTTATCGTTTTCTTTATCTGTCTATCGAATAAAGGCGTTGCGTATTTTTTGGAAAATGCGTGCACGAACTGGAGGTATATACACAAAGTGAAAATGAATTTGGAGTGACTCATGTGAATTGATTCGACACTAACCGGTGTAAAAGAAAGATGCTAAAATGAAAATCAATTTCGGAGCTAGAGAAGTTAATAAATGTGCTTGAAGTCCAGTTCCAGCCAAGAAAAAGGATCAGTTGAACAGTTTGGGTAAATCGTTCATTTTAGTTTTCTGGTGCTTGCGGTTTCTCGTTCCTAGAAACGTTTAGATTTTTTTTTTTTCCTGGGAATGTTGCTCATATAATAATTCCTTTCTTTCTTGGAACTCGTATTGTTTTAGCTTTAGGTTTATTTCAAGCTCGGCAGCTTACATTAATTTTTGTTGTACTCTCCCCGCATTCTTGTTCTGTATTTTTGTTACAATTATTAGCATGTTCCACACCTTAAGCTTCTTCCTAGCTCGCTCTGCTTATAAGTTCGACGCTTTAAATAGAATTAGACAAAAATTTTATTTTGCGCAGTTCATAGTTAATGTACAATTTAAAGTAGGGAACAAACAAATAAACAGATAAAATAATCATAATTACAATTTTAATTCATTAATGTTTGAGCCTAGCTAGGAACAAAATAAACCGGTAGGTTTTTGAGTAAGCCTCTATCTTTATTACGTTTGATAATGGCCTTGTAATAAGGACCGAAATACTACGTTTATTTCTCTGTTTGTTGTGTATTTCTTGGTTATACTTATATTTTAAGTTGACTTAGCAAGATGTTTTTCGGAGTTGTCCCGGGGGTTACTCCCTTATAATGGCTTAATGGGGACGTGCGACCAGTCAGGGTACGTTTTTCGGGATTTTTGTCTTAAACAGGGTATCGAATTTATCATTTTTTGTCTTTATCAGGGCATCGATTTATCAATTTTTGTCTTAAACAGGATATCTTTTCTTGGACGATAAACAGCAAAATTTTTACAAGCTCTTGTTGATTAATATTGACTTCCGTTGACTTTGGCATTGATACCAGGCACATTAAATTTCCATTGATTACACAACAAGAAAGCCACACAACTTGTAACCGCTGTATCTAGAGAACGAAAACAATACTTTTTGCAACTGGAGAAACTCAAAAGACTGAATTTTAACGTTGTTTTGAAACGGGAACAATGCATAACGCTTTTGTAAATTAACTGAAATTAGTATACTAAATTGTTCATGTTGCTTTTTTGTAAAAAAAAACATTGGATAATTCTTTTAAGAGTAACTTGTGTAAGCTTTTGCTATTTTATTAGTGTTATGATAGTCCTTTACTAGATCCTAAAAAAGGCGTTCAGTGCTTAATGTAAACTTCGTATACTTAGCGTAAAGAGCTCCTCGTTACTCTGTTGATCGAGCTGTAAATAGTTTTGTGATTGCCAATGGATTAAATAAGAAAGAATTTCGATTTCTATTATTGTCTTACACATGGTATGGTATGGTTTCGGGTTAAATGTCTTAAACATGGTATCAAAAATCGGAATTCTGTCTTAAACAGGGTAGGAAAATCAACGATATTTGTCTTTAACAGAGTCAAGGTATGAGGGGCCGCGCCACACCTCCCCACACAGGGATATATCGAGTTCTTCCCCCCCCCCCCCACCCCCGGGAGTTGTCGTCCTGTTATATTTTCTTGGAAATATTGCTCACTATTCATTTCTTTCTCTCTTGGAAATTAATGCTGCTCACTGATTATTCCTTTCTTTCTTGGAAACATTGCCAGTCCGAACATTACTTTCTTTATGTACCAACATCTGCTTTTGAATATATTCGATAGTCAACCATACAGGTGGAAGATTTAACAATAAAAGTCAATTGCGGAGCGACAGAAGTAAAATAACAAATGAGTTACAAATCAAGTTCCAGTCAAGAAAAAATGTTTTGGCGGATAAATCATTCCTTTGAGCTTCGGATGCATTTCTCACGGCGAGCGACGCGGACGAAGAAACTGACGTTTCGGAATCATCATGGCGCCATTAGGGCCGTTTATACGAGAGAAAATAAGCCGCAGCTTACTCCGGCCGCGGCGTACATAATACGCGAAAGGAACTATTTATAAGAGTATAAACTCCCAGGCCAGAATAAGCCGCGGCTTGGGAAAGCTGTGAACGTAGATTTTGTACCATTTATACGGGGTGTTCGCGTCTTATGTAAGCCACGGCCAGAGTAAGCCGCGGCTTTTTTTCTCTCGTATAAACGGCCCTATTTTCAATCATTTTAAATCAGTCGTTTCTGCAAGTTTAAAGCAGCGTCCCCTAAATTTGCTCAATAAGTAATGTGAGTTGCGAAAATAATACAGACACTGCTCGGCCCTAGGCAAGACTGAGTCTCGATTGTCTTACAATCAAAAGCTCGTCCACTAAACAATTGAACTTATTTGAGAATCAGCTTGGCTTCAGTAACTTATTTTTTAGAACTGATTCGCTCAAGTAGCCTGAGTGTTTTAGCTTCCGCTTTCTATTAAAAGCTTAGCAAGAGTGTAGACGTATGTAATGAATAAGTAGTTGTAATGGAATTAAGTGTTCCTAGTAAGAAATGTTGTTGGTCTTGTAAACAGATTGCCAGTTGTTAATAGCAGAAAATTATAAAAAGCCTTGACTCTTACCTAATCAGACGGATGGCCTTACGGCTATACTCGGTCGGGTACCGGTACCAGTGCGACCATACTGGTCAGGCCCACCGGGAGCACATTGCCTGGAAAAAACCGTACTTTCACTGCAAAAAAAACTGCTAAAAGTGAATAATTTACTTTCTTTTTTCAGTGCTAGCGATCCACTGCTACGATTGCATACCAAAGCCACCTACTAACCTGTGCACGTCGGATCTTAATATCACTGACTGCGACACACTCCCGGATCCATTTCCCGGATTAAAACATGACGCATGCTTAAAAGTGTCCTACGAATTCGCAGTCGGGATTTTAAAAAAAGACATGAATTCCATGTCTTGCTCAGTAAAGGTATGTTTTCTCCAACACGATCTCTTCCTCAAATGAAGGATTATCCTTCGTAGTCAGTTTGCCTTAAATGAAGTATTATCCTCCATTTTGATCACTCTGTCCCAGGACGTGTGGTATGGAACAGGTTAATAATACAAAAGTGAGGTAACGAAAACATCTGTGTTCGTACATGATAAAATAAGCTGCAAAAAATGGCTAATCAAACCCTACCCTTCTGGCGGTTCTGGTTATAGAAAAAGTCATTCTAGTTAAGACCCTTTGGTCGGATGGCTTAAAGTCTATAAGCCCACTAGCCTTCCTTTCCCAAAAGATCACTAGCATTAGACACTTTATCCATCAACTGAATACACATATCATCCAGCCCGCATGCGCAATGTCCCTGTGACCAGAAATGTCTGTAGATTAAGTCATCTACGTCTCTATCTTCCAGTGCAAGACGCGAGTGTCTTCTCATCCTACTCTTGTGGTTATTAAACCTATGCCTAAATTTGGTTGTTGTCGACCCTACATATTGTTTATCGCAACTTTTACATGAGATGAGATACACGACATTACTGCTGTTACAATCGAAATTACGATGAATGGCGTACGTTTTACCAGTAACATTACTTGTAAATGTTTTTCCAAATGTCAGAAAATTGTCGTTCTTGCAAATCTGGCATACGACGACCCACAACTACGGCTACCTTCAGCTTTAATCATCTGTTTTTTAACTTTAGCCCGGACCAGATAGTCCTTCAGGCTCTTTGGTTTCCTAAAAGCCAACATCGGAATCTCCCTAATCGCCTTTCCACATTTTTCAGACAATTGGAGCATGGGATGTAGATCCCTGAGGATTCCGCCAATGTTCGGCAGTCCCGGATGGTACTTAACAATAAATGGTGTCCTAGTACTATTTTTCTTTGTCGATTCTGTAGCTGGAGTCAACAATTCTTCCCTTGATAGCCGTTTCGCTCTCTGGACTTGCTGCTTAACAAATTCCCCTTTGTAACCTCGTTTGCACAAGAAACCTGTTAATTCTGTCGCTCGTTGATCAAACAGTTCATCCGATGAACATATCCGTCGCAACCTAAGAGCCTGGGCATACAGGATGCTTCTCTTACATCCTCGAGGGTGGCATGAACAGAAATTTAGATACTGATGCTTATCAGCAGGCTTAACGTAGGGATCCGTGTTGAAGTTGCCATTATTAGTAATAATGGTAACATCCAAGTAATTAACGCTCTTTGTGACCAGTCCCAAGTAATCTTGATAGTGTCATGAGCATCCTCCTCGCCTTCCGTCCAAATCATAAAGATATCGTCAATATATCTAAGCCATGTTTGTTGTGATACCCATCTAGAAGACTTTTCTCTCTAATCCGTCTGTTGTTCTTCTCGACTAAGGTTTCTGTTCACTGGTTCGTATGACCTAGCATTAAAATCACTTTCCAAAATCCTTTTCTCTAGCTCCTGTAAATACGTCTCCAAAGCTAACTCTCTGTTCTTGTCGGGGCACCAAGAAGACTTGTTTTTAAAAACAGTAGCTTCAGAAAAATCACCTGCGACATCCTCGACAGTGTAAAAATTTAAGACTAATACGACGAATAAAATCTTGAACGTCCTTTTTGAGAGCATACATGTCAATCTCAGAATTTTAATCCCTTTGCAAGCAATGACATTTCTGTCTCCAACAAAACCCTCTTAGATCAATTTACCTCAACTTGACGTCCCTCACGAAACTCTTGAGCATCCATGGTGAACCCGTTATTAAGTGACGCTATCAACCTGTAATATAGACAAGTTGTTTCTTTTAACTATTTCAGTAGCTTGTTCCTTGTAACATTTTGATTAAATTTCAGTTTACGGCTTAAACAAGATTATAGTGCAATTGATGTCAAGGGAATAGATCAAGTACATATAATTCCACATCAAGAGTGTATTTATCGCGAGATCAAGCCCGTAAAGTAGTCCTTATCACCTCAAACCGGCTCACGACAGCTCTTGTTAACCCTCGAGAGTCGCTCCCCGTAACATTGATCTCGGGAACATATGAACCCACAAATCAATGGTTCCCAACATCAGTGGCTTCATCGCTCAGTTGGTTAGAGCGTTGCAGCGGTATCGCGAGGTCACGGGTTCAAACCCCGTTGAAGTCCTACATTTTTCAGGCTTCTCTACGCAATTGCTAAAATTGCGTTCAAAAGGATCATAGCTTCACTTGAATTCATATCCGCAGTTCAATGTATGATTTATTTCATATATCATTTCGTTCGTTAAAACCGTTTTGTTGCAACAACGTCAAATCAAAGTGCTTCAGTTTTTACTGAGCTGGAAAAGAAGTTAAGTATGACGATGGTTTGCTGAAGAAACTCTGCCAACCCTGCTTCAGAAGGGTGAAGAACGTTATTTAATTCCTTACTTTGTCACTGGCATCACTTTCTTCACATGAATTATCGTTTGACAGTCAGACACAGTATATAGAAACATAGCGGCTGCATACATGAATACCAAAGTCCAGTAATCTAGGTCTGGAAAATCCTGGATGTTTTCCAATATGCCGGACCATCAGGTCGGAGACCATTGGAACTAACCAAGGAAAAATGGAACGACAATTTTTGTTAAATTTAATTTCCAACCGGACCGAAGCGTGCCATTTACATTTCGACCGAAATTTCGGCTACATCACAGTGAAGTGGGACTGCAAACGATAATTTTTGTAAATGGAACGGCACGTTCGGTCGGCCGGACCGGTCAAAGAGGACCACCCCCAAAAGTGTCCCCAAGTATTCCGGTTGGACCGAACCGAAACGGACCTTTCCATTTGACTTCAGTCCGAAATTTCCGGAAATTTTGGCTTAATGAAAAGCACCCCCAGTGTCTCCAGAACCCTTTGTTTCTCGCGCCAAGGCCCCGCGAATCGGGAGAAGCGAAACGGGCTATGAGGACGAGAATGTTTTCTCTCAAGAAGAGTTGCCTTATGCTGTTACAGGAAATCGAGCGACAGAAACGTTACTGGGGAGATGGCAAGGCAGAGCTTCAACCGCGGCTTAAACGTATTTAATTAACAAAGGAAAAGATACTAGAAATACTCGTAACTGGCTTCCATAAAGCCAAACACTGTTTTGAACTTTTAGTGAACAAGCAGTAACTTGAAGGATCAAATACATTAGTCAGATACATTATGGTCATTGCATGCTATTCCTAATTGTGATTGTGAGTTCAAGTAAACGTTCTCAATTTTTGGATTTTGTTTGTTTATTTTTTCAGTCCATGTGTGACCTAGCGAAGGGACCAGTGAAGAAAAGAGCTTGTAACGAAACACTGTGGAAAAAAGTGGGAATAACCCTGAAAAAATGCGAGATTGATTGCTGTTCTGGAGACAAGTGTAACGGCTTAGGTACCGGATCAATCCAGGCAGCATCATTCATCGTAACATTTCTGAGCGTGGTGGGGATTTTAGCTGGAGTTTTCATTCACTAAGATCTCTGCGTCCACTTTCTGTGGCAAGGGCTGCAATTCTTCCAAAAATGTTGATTGTCTAAGCTTATAGAATGAAACAGTTTAATTGTAAGAGTTATGTGTAATGCTGAATAAATTATAGTCAATAAAAATGAAAGATGCTATGTGTGATTGATTTAATCGCGTTAGGGGCAACAGACGAAAAGTCCGTAAATGTAAGATTTTTACTTTGCTAGCTCAAAGCTGATAAGTTGTTTGCGAGTCGAATAAATTAAACAAAACAGTATCATACAACAGCTGAATACATTAAAAGGCCTATTCTGGGACCCTAACTCGCCGCGAGATTGTGCGAGCTAATGCGAGTTTTAGGCGAGTTAAGGCGAGATAAGGACAAATTGTGCTCACCTATCAGTTGCTAGTTTGTGCGAGTTAAGGAGAGTTAAGGGGAAATGATCAACCTAATGTTGAGGTGATAAGGGTTAAAACATATAACGTGCTTTAGTAACATACATATAAAGATGCCTTGCAATCTTTGTATATCTTCTGTATATATCCCTAACAGTCTCCATGTTGCCCAATTACAAAAACAAAATTAAACGAAAAACTTCAGATGAGCTCCAAAGTTGACTGAAGACAAATCTTATTTAAAGTTAGTAATTGATTTTTTTTAAACTAATTGGACAAGTTGAATATGGCGTCCTGGGCTTGGTTGTTCAAACGTTGGATATCGCTATTCAACGGATAAATCATTATACAGCGAATGAGTTAGAGATTGATCCGTTGGATAGCACTATCCAGCGTTTACAGCATGTTCTTTACTAATTCTTTACGCTCAGTCACCAAACTTATACCATTTGGTGGCTATATGATATTACTACAAATAAAAATAGTCATCATCATATATTATTTATTATAGCTGCATAAATATTTGGCAGGATAATTAATTAGTGAAAAAAGAAACTCATGTAAACAAAACAATCATGAATAGATGAAGAAATGTAATTGTAGTATAAACACATGTAGGGTATTTAATTTTACGTATTTTTTTAAAATTCAATAACACTATGTTTTAATTAGGCAGTTGAACATAATAGGTATCACATGACATGGCACGTAATCTGCGACTCCAGTGCTTACCATATGACAGATAAAATGAATTTTTTCTTGAAAAAATAAGCGATCAAAATCTTACCCTAAATTGTAATGACAAGGGCGGTCTGGAGCTGTGAGTAGGCGTGGTATTTGTCTCATATGGTTTAGGGACCGACATATTCCTCCCTCAATGCATGCCGTACCGGGAGGCGAGGTCGGTAGCAGAAAGAAGCGGAGGGCCAACTGGGTCCAAAAGCGATCGCATGGGCCTAAATCCTGGCATGACTCCATTGGTACGACGCTCCAGCGCCACTTCTGGAGGTACTGCATTTTTCTCTCGTGTTCAAACATTCCATTAGTGCTTGCGCAAATGTTCAGGCTCTCCAATACCTAGCCTACCAAAAAAATTAAGATGCTGGTTAACTTTTTACAAGAAATTGAGATTTCAGTTGATTCTACTATCATAAACGTAACGTAAAACCGTGCGTGTCTGGTCTTTTCGAAACAGAGGTCAGAAATGGTTTCATGCAAACTGGGACCCCTAAAATGCTAAACGAATTCCAGAATCTACCGATACAATTTGGGCAAGGTTTGAAAGCAAAAAACTTCATTCGGTGCTGTATTTTGCTGGTGGGATTGGGTGACCCGACACTTATAAAAAATATCAATGAAATGAGAATCGGGGGGCTTCCCTTGTCATGGAATGGCAGAATTACCCAGAATTCTTTTCGAGCATCAACAAGGCAACTTGAGAAGCACGAGACTGACCCTCATCAAATGGTTAAAGCGTGGCCGGAGGAAAAAGCTGTGAGAAGAAGATCTCTAGCCAGATACTAAGGAGTAGCGCTGGTGTGTGCTGTTGACCTAGGACTTCTGATTTCTGAACAGCTACTGAACATCCATTAAGCGGTTGGACCTAACGGTCTACATCCCACGACTATAAGAATTCTGGCAGAGAATCAACACCGTTACGTATCTTTATCAACAAGTCGCAACTCAGGGAAGCGCGTAATTGTCATTGCTTTACCCAAGAAAAGTCTACTCACTGATGTTTACAACTATTGACGAATTTCTTTACTTGCATTCTATGTAAAGTAATAATCTGTCAGTACCCATGTGCAGGACAACCTAACACGGTTTTGTTCATGGCAAGTCTTGTCTCTGTAGCACTATAGGAGATCAATACAATTTTATATTTGAGGATGTGGTGGATCTTGTATACCTGGATTTTCCAGAAGGCAATTGATAAAGTTTCACGATAGCGACATTAGGAGCATATGGTATAACCAAACAATTCAGATACATTGTTCAGGATTTTCTTTTTGTAAAATTTTTCAAAGACGACCAAAAATGCACGAGTCCGTAGGGCGAGTGCAATTTGTGGTCCAAAGTGCTTATTTAGTCCAAATTGCACGAGGAAAATCATGTCATTACTTATTAATAATATACACGAAAAAACGCGAGACAGTTAAGCAGAAGAAACGCATGCGCATCACGCAATCAGGAAAAATTGTGCCATTAATTGATTTGATTGGTTCTGACCGAACCCTATTGTTTATTAGCCAATCATAATCCGGAATTTCGATGTGTAATTTGCACTGTGTTACGCTTGAACTGCACTGCTCTCAGCCAATCAGAATCGAGTAATTTTTTCATGTATATTATTAGAGGTAGAACAACGGCTGGTCGAGTAGGTGATGAAATATCTATTCGTGAACCGCGTTATCTGGACTACTATAAGGCTGTGTCTTAGGCCCCCTGCTATTTCTCTTGTTCATTAAAGAAATGCAGGCTATCACAAAGAGCACAGCTATCATGCTCCGTAGTTGCTGATGATTCAAAACGAAGACGAAATCCGATAGAAAATCGAGCACTTTCAGTTTTTAGTGGACAAAAATCTTGTACCAGAGTAATTTACAGTCCTTTTTACATTTCCTGAAAGCTAAAGATATAAATATTTGCCTGAAATAACACCGAAAACAATTTCCCATGGGATTATGTTTCAACGTTCAGAGAAATTGTGCAAACAGAGGTAAAATTTCATCATCAGTTTCATTTCACCAGTACTTTCAAGTGTTTCTTACGAAGTTCAACGGTTGTTTTTGACGTTTGGTGTTTCTAGAAATGAATTTTTTTGAGAAGATATTGAAAACAGTCGTACAGAAGTTTGCAATACGATGTTTATAATCTTGGTACAAGATTTTTGTCCACTTGTTACTCGAACCTCTGGTGGATTCCGTCTTGACTATTATTCCACGAGCGTGCGTTGGATATGAGAAGATAGATCGATAGAAGTGGGCTATAACATCCATTTCATATCCAACAAGCGTGAATGGAATAATTGTTTTATTAAAAAGCCCCCTAAAATAGAGAAAAACAAACTAAAAAAGAAAAAAAACGCTTCAAACAATGACGCGCACGCTTACCATTTTGCAGAGCATGGTATATTTAACAATTATTCCATGAGCGCGCGTTGGATATGAGATGGTAAATAGCCAACGAGGCGCGTAGCGCCGAGTTGGCTATAACCACTCTCATATCCAACAAGCGCGAATGGAATAATTGTTTTATTAAATTCCTTAAACTCCAAAAGTTTTGGAAGTACGAAATACGAGCGAAAAAAGAGAGAAAATCCTAGCGAAATCGAAAAAAGTTGATGAAGATGCGATGTTGTGTATGTAATACCTCGTGGTCAGACAGACGCAGGCTCATCACAAAAACATTTCTTACCTTTTCGCGTATCTCTAATTATAAGCTTCGAAAGTGATCCAAACTTTCCACAAACACGTTTTTCTTTTGCTTTATACCGAAAGAAATTTCGCTTTCTGGCGTAAACGTTTTAAGTTTAGCAACGCTAAGCGCAATCATTTACCATATAAGGTCAAACTAAGGTATATGAGCTGATAACCGAGATTGAGTGAACCAATCAGAGCACGAGAATTGCATTATCCGAGGTTGTGAATTTAATAATAGCTGATATACCACGATAGCTAAGCCAATGAAAACACTTGAAATGCATTATCCAATGATCTGGTTTACAATAATGGGGATTGTTTCACTAAAAAAGACGAGCACTGTAATTGGATGATTCTTGGTCACGTGTTCTTGATCGAATTCAAATGTATCCCGACCGGGATACAATTCCGCAGTTGTTGCCCGCTCTGGATGTTTTTCTGCGATTATTGAAGGAAAAGTCTGAATCTATAGCAAGGTACTTCATGTCTGGATCCCTCCAAGATGGTACTAGCTCATCAAGCGCCGAAAAGCAACTGCCAGCTGCATGTGCTCTGGTTTTCTCCCTCTTTTGTGTGTCGACCCGTGACTTTGTGGCAGAAAGACAACACAACCAAAATCGATTTACAATTTATGAACTTATCATACAACGTGACATGCAATTCTGGATGCGTGACAATTCTCAGAACGCCGACATGCCAAATTTCATTCATTTTTTCCCTCAGTGACTCGTTTTGGTTTTTAAGTTAGAAACAAGGTAAGGAGGGATAATTTACACTGAAACAAAAGAACAATAAAATTGCGGCATTTTAGAAATTATGCTTAAATAAATTTTGAGAGGAGCAACTTACCATGGCATGTGCAGCTGACAGAATGGCACTCAACTTGCTCGAAGTTCTCTTTCCAGCCTTCAATTTTCTCGTGAATGGTGTTGCGTTTAAAGTCAAGGGATGTCCTAACTACTTGGCTTTTGACAGAGCACCATTTGTGAAACTTTACCAAAGAGAAGAGCTTGTTCGCAGGCAAAAGGATATACCCTGTTGTTGACAGATATTATTATTATTCTTACTTTTAGGTAGATATTCCCTAAGGCAAGACCAAGATGAGTAAGTTTTCTTGATCTTATGTAGTGTAGATTATTTTCATTGCCCTTTGTCTTCAACATCAACGCATTCGTGTCTTTCATTGCAAGTTATCATTCCTTTGTTTCATAGTCTTTCTTTGTTGTTTCGTCGCCACAACTAATCTTCCTTTTGTCTTTGGTTTGAGCAGGCACTAATGGCTGTTCAAACTCTTTTTTTCAGGAGACATGGCACAGTAGGATTGGATGCTGGTGCTTATGCCGGTGGTACATCCGGTGGAAATGATATGGCAGTGTAAATACATGTTGCCGGTAAAATCCGTTTTCAGGTGGAATCCGTTTTTACCTAGGTTAAATTGACGATCCTCGCCTTACCTAGGTTGAATAGATGGATTAAAGAAATTTTTTTTTGGTGCCTAAATTAAGGCTAGGGAAAAATTAGGGTTAGGTTAGGATTAGTTTTGATTATTATACATAGATATCACTTGACCAATCATATAGAAGTAAACAATGAAAAGAACTGTGTTGGGTTGAGCATGTTCGTTGTCGTAGACTAAGTGTAGTGGTGAAGACACAGTACTACAAATCTAGAGCGTGCGAGTTCGAATACCGGTCTGATACCGGTCTGAGACCGAATTAATAAGTTTACAAAGACAGAAACTGATGAAGATGATACCAAAAATTAAGGAAATGTGTTGAGATACGTAGGACAGAGCTTGAGGAGGGAAGGTTCAAGTGTCTTCAATCCTTTTTAGAGGGGCTTCAGCTAGGTAGAGTGCATGATTCAACCTAGGTAAAATTGGAGGTCCCGAATTTTAACAAGGTAAAAGCGGATTCAATCTCAGAACGGATTTTACCTGCAACAGACATGTAAATACTGGGTATGAACAGGAAACTGCACAGTCAGGGACACCAATGGTTACATTTTACTGACATAACGGACAGACAGCAGATAAGGGACAAAGGCTTTTGCACGTACAACGCTTTTCTGGGTTGATTGCATAGCGAATCATCATTTGACATGCTTCTTTCTTGCCAAGTGGCAATGTTTCTTGCCAAAGTAGTATTGAAGAATTTTTTTTGTTATGGGATGGCCTTAGCAAGGCGTTTAAACATACAATTTGTCCATGTTTTGGAGGGCTTTTAAATGGCGAGAATTTACATTATAATCGGTCTGAAGACGTGGGGTAAGTTTAATAGGATCTCACAGATTTGGTTGCATGCTGAAACCATTAAAATCAATTGCTGATCCAGCACAAAATGTCAGGTGAATGTAGCGATCATCAGATTGCTGACTTAAACCCTAAACCCTCAGACCAAAATTTGAGTTATTTCCAACAAATTTGTTTTTGACCCTCGCACTTTTAAGCGGAGAAACCGGCATGTGGAAAGTATGCACTCGTCTTTGTAGAGTAAGTAGCTAAAGGGGAACCAGATCACTTTCGTTTGAAGTTAGCAATCGTGTTTTTAATTCGTTACGAATTTTTTTTTTTACTGTCGTTTTTTACTGTTTTATTTTTTATCTTATAATAAAAACAGCCTTCAACAGTCGCACGATAGTTTCTGGCAGACCTTTTTGTGTTTCACTAAATTCAGCCCTAACAGCTGAAATCAGATTACAAATAATATAAGTAATTTTACCTTTTCCAATGGCTGAAAAGAAAATAGTTGCCTGGTTCTTTTAGGGCACATCCAGTAATCGCAAAGAGGTCGTGTGAAATTTTACCATACTCGAAATATTTTTGTTTTTTTGTGAAAACAAACCTCGTATTACACTGTCTTGTTAAGGGATGGTGGGAAGAGGTGTGGTCTCTGTGTAATTCTCTTGTAGAAGGTCCAAAGTCATTTGCAATGATAATGCGATTTATTTTACTTAAAGAAGAGTTGAGAAGTTAAAGGTGACTTCAGGTGCATATGTACTCTAAAATAAAAATAGAGGATATTACATGGCCGCTTAGATATTCGAAATTTCTCAACACGAGAAGAGACATTTCGTATCTTCAAGCGGCCATGTAATATTCTGTTTATTATATAAACACCAATGAAGTACTAAATCATTTCACGAAAGACATCGAAAGGCGCGATGTTCATATGTAACCATGGCAACAGCGATCTTTTCACGTGTGAAATAACATGTTATCTTCACGAGTGAAGATATCATGTTTTCGCGCGAAAGCTCACTTGGTATTGCATTGGCGTTTTTTCTCATTTATTACATCCATTTAGAAATCACTGCTGATCCTTGCAATCTGATTGGCTCTCGGCAGTGCGATTTATTCTCAAATCGCACTATTTTTTGCTCTAAATCGCACCATTTCCTCAGCCAATGAGAAAACAACACTAAAACAAAACAGCCAATCAGATTTCAAGGCTTGCTTAAGGTAACCATTCAAATTGTAGAAAAATAAAAGAACGAAATGAAAATCATTGTGTGGCGAATTTTGCAACTTTTGTTCCCAATTGGATCAATTAAATGTTGGTACTGACTCTAATCCTGTATTTTAGCTGTAAATAATGATTGTATGATTTCTAAATGGATTTAATCATACTTGTGAGCTCTAAGCTTGAGCCCGCGATATGGTCACGTGATACTGGTCACCGGATGCCTTGTTTTGACAGGTTCCAATTGATCAAAACATGGATGTCCAATATCAAAGATGTATGCTGTAAACTAGCATGATACTGGTCACATTGGCATACATGGACGGGTGGACGTACGTAAGTACGTACGTACGCACGGACGGTCGATGACGTCATGGCTATAAAACCAAGATTTCTCGTATCGATGGGATACCATCTTTTCTTAACGATGGTGCTCCGCTCGCGGAGCTCTGCTTTTAGCAGTAATGCTACCTGGAGCATTAACAAGAACTTTAAAGTGCCACTATGATCAAAAATATGGTTATTCTACTCTCTTCGTATTTGGAAAGTAAAAGTACCTATTACTTACCACGCCAAGTTTCAAGTCAAAATTTCCACGGGAAGTCCCATTATTTTTACCTTGAATTTCGTATTTTAGCCGATTTCGCTTTCTGCCATTACTGGATTCAAAAATGACCGGGAGAGAACTGTGAGAGTTGGGCCGAGTCGGGCCGAGTGGTCATTAAGAGGAAGTGGCGTCAGGGACTCAACGCATCAAAACAAACGTGGCTACTCTTGTATGCAGCGCAGAGCGGATGAGAAGTGTGTCCCTTCGGAAAAGTCCTTTTCTCCTGTTTTATCTACAGTGTGCCTGGTTGGCGCTGTCAAGTCCAAGACTGACTGTGATCAAGGACACAGCGACGAAGCTGAAATATTTCGATCCATAATTCGCCTAGAAGCGGCAGTGTCCGATTAAAATGGAAGAACTTCGTCTGCCTTCACCGGAAGAACTTCAATCCCGGGCCTGTGGGAAAATTGTTCTTTCCTCCGCACGACTGACATTTATTCAAAACAGCACATGAGCTTGCGAAAACCAACCCTTCATTAAGTGCCCCGCGAAATAAGCAAATCGCGGAGCGTAGATTGCATTGCCGCAACCTTTTTTTAGTAGCCAATGAAAAATGGTGTACTGTCGAACTGAACCAGATCTCACATTTCCAGTGACAGAGTGAGATCTGGGTACGCGATTAATAGCTAGCAACAGCAATATTAATAGCGCAACAATTACTAAACCAAGACTAAAATGAACATAATGCGCAGTAAATCATTAAGAATAATTTGGAATGTAAGAAACTTCTCGACAATCTCACATCTAGTGCAATTCATTCCAACACTAAACCCTAAAAATCGGCCATAATCATGCAATACTAAACTATCAAGTACGAAAATACATATATATATGTTATTCACCGATCGGGAAGTCCGTATTGGGAAAAACTGTGCCCGAGGTCCCGAGTACGGCCCGAGACAGAGGGCACAGTTTTTCCCAATACGGACCGACCAAGGCCGGTGAATGTGAATGAAGTGTTTTCACATGACGTCATAGCGGCCATGTTGGTGTTCCAAAACAAAGGAATGGCGGCCACGTTGGGGTACCAAACTAATCCTCCGGGAATTGAACTGTATTTTCATGCAAATATTTTCTTTTGTTTCAGTATTCCAATATGGCTGCTGGTCACGTGAGTGAAAACGCTCTATAACATTTTATTTATTTCTAAATTCTATTCTTAGAAGGTAGGAGAAATTATTAAGAAAAACTGGAAAAGTCAGGTTTTTCTTTTACACATTGTTGGGTAATAAAATTCGCTTTCACTGTGGTAGCTTTCGTCAGAATCCATTGTTTTTTTATGAGAAAGTTGAACAGTAACATTGCTCTATTGCAAAAAACAATTAAGACAAATTGAAACTTCGCTCTTTCAATTCGCAACTTCACTCTGCGCTTAGAGTAGTTGGTTACCATGACCATGGTCAGGAGATAGGAAAATACTGCCCGCTCCCGGAACCAATCAGATTGCAGGATTCTCAGGATACCGCCCGCTCACGATAAAAGAAATAAATAAATAAAACTTACTTCGGTCGACGACTCACACCAAAAGATAGCTTGATATTAGGATATCCATTGATAGATAGCAAGTAGGAGATTCTACGATTGCTGAACAGTAATAGCTGAATATATCTAAAGAGTGCGCAATTTATAATAATGCGTACGTGAATAAAACTAAGGCGTTGTCCAAAAACGTATACTCTACAGTTTTCTAAACTCCCTCGCGGAACATGTATTAGCTATCGATGAGCATGAAACTGCAAATTCCCAAGGAAGTTGTAGTATCGAAGCACGTTTTCCCTTTAAGACACTATTCATATTCACTAGAAAATTCGTGAGAAAAATAAGAAAGGGAAGGTAGGCGTTTCAAAACTAACACTTAGTAAGGAATAAGTCTATTAATGATTCAGAATTTGATCTAATGCGTGTGGGTTCATTGATTAATTGAGTGTATCAGTACGACTCACAGAGCTCGTTAAGATGTTTAGTCTCATTGTTTACATTGAGAGCTAACAAATCGCAATTTAGGTCCTCTATAATATTTGACTCAATGTTTTCATCCTCAATCTTTCCTAATAAGATTTCAAACTTCTCAAACAGCTCCATAGGGGAGTTAGGAGATCTGTACCAATTTGAGATAACAAAGGCATATCAAACTTTGGGTTTGAATTTTGTTAGAAAATAGCACACCTTATCATTCCTTTTATAGTCATTTCTTTTGTTGTCACCTTAAAGGCTCTTTTGTTACTAAAACAAGGGATTTGTTTTTGAATTGATGCGTAGCGAATTTATAAAATCTTCGTTGGAAGTCAGATGTGACAATCCAGACAACAGTTACTAGGGGTACGGTTAATTTTTCGAAAAATGAAGGTAGCTCTGAATTGGCTCCCAAGAATTTTTTAGCACTTTTCTGATAGTTCTATCTCAGATTGCTAATTACTATTTTACATTATGACTTAACTGTACATAGTATGCATCATCTGATTGGTCAATCCACTTTCCTAGCCTATGTTTTATCAGGCTATAAACTCCCGGGTGGATCGGTGACCCAACATCAAGTTTCGTTTCCATAATGGCGGGCGAAGATTTACCGAACTTTGGTGTAATGTTGGCCTTTAAAGAGCTAGAATATAAATGTCATAGACAACACAGAAGGAAGTGGAAAAAAACGTTCAGGCCAAAACGTAAGCTGTTTCTGTAGTTACACGTAAGATATAATGATGAGAGAAATTAGCGAAAAAGCCGACGTATATCGTACATACACAAACTACATTCATAACTCTCTGGTCTGACGCTAGATTGAAAGACGGGGAAATTATGACGATGCGAAGGAAGCCTGCAAGGCTACCATCACCAGCCATCAGTGCAGCAGCTCTGAAGATGCAGCGACGTATTATCAGTGGCCCTAAGAGATGATGAGGGAGTCCAGAACTCAGCAAGCAGCCAATTTCAGTGTCAACCAAATCCAGTTATAAACTCTACAACAATGTCTGCAACGGTCACCACTTGAAGCCACTTGTTTACTTCATGTTCCATTCGCATTGTCTATAACATTGCTTTTCACCAATAAATATTTACGATTGACCTTTCGCCAGTTGCTTTTACTCTATTTATAGAATCCCTTTGGTATAAAATGATATATTTTAGGCAAAGTTTCTCGGATTTTGAAGAAGAAATATTTTAATTCAGGAAGATGAGATGATATCGTGATTTCTGATTGGTTGGTTTTGATATATGTCACCTTTGGAGAGAGTAAATATTTTGATCAGGTTTGAAAAAAACCAAACGTGTTGATATTTCCCTGTTTATTTCCCTGTTTTTTTTTCTAACTAGTTATGTCATAAAAGCAATAGATGACGTTTTCCTGAGCTTTATAACATTATAAAACCTCTTGGGATGTGGGGAGTACTCTCGAAAAGCCTGTAAATCACTCGCCTTCGGGTCGTGAATTACAGGCTTTTCTCGAGTTCTCCTAACATCCCGCGCGGTTTTATCACGTTATAAAGCCCACGAAAATGTCGCCTTTTGCTTAAATAACAAATTGAGGTCACGAGTTCATTTTTGAGATATAAGAAAGTAAAGATGAAATATTGAGAGTTTTAATGTTGCCATGGTAACCTATTTTGTCACAATAGTGGGCACATTTTTTAAAGCAATAATTGGTGTTTCATATGGTACCATAACATTGCTGTTATGTGATACAGTGTTGTAGTGATAACCCTTGTAATAAAAAGGTCCTTAAGGTAGTGAAAACTAGTTCCAGTTAAGTCATCAATCACTCATTTCACACAGAATCGTTGCTTTGCCAAGCGGATAAAATCCTACGATGGCTTGACAGTGTTCTTAAAGTCTCTTCCTATATTCACCGAGGAACTGCTTCTTCAATTAAGGATTCAACTTGCGACAAAACGGCCTTTCGTTACGCAACAACGTCCGATGACAGCGCCATTTATACAACCTTGACAAGCAACACGATCGAGCTTTCCTCTCGCTGACCCTTACACCGTAATCCGTAACTTAGCAGACGGCCGATCCATTTCGCTGCTCGGAGCAGCCAAAAGCTGCTTCTTACCAGTTCAAATTAACAAAATACCCGAGAAGTAATGAAGTTAGACGTCGACTCTAGTTCGTAGGCTGTGGACGAAGATATCAGACTTTTTCAAAGGCAAAAGATTTTTGGTTTTATAAACGGAGTTGACAATGTAAATTGACCACCGTACAGGGATTATAGAAGCTGACGTTTCGAGCGTTAGCCCTTCGTCAGAGCGAATCGGATTTGCTCTGACAAAGGGCTAACGCTCGAAAAGTCAGCTTTTATAATCCCTGTACGGTGGTCAATTTACATTATCAACTCCGTTGATAAAATCAAAAATTGTGGTGTACTGCTTCCCCACGGACTCAGCACCACAGTTTCTTTTCAAACTGCCCCATTTTTTCAAACTCAAATCGTTTAGCTAAAATGGCTTTGACTAAGCATAAAAAGCGACCGCAGTCAATGTGATTTCCCCTCCAGAAAAAACGCGGCTTGCCAAATGCAACGCTGGCCATGCGATCTCACGCCAACGAAACTTTCGAGAATACCCCGGCCCCAAAAGCCGTTTTTCCTCACCACCTGTACCCCGACAGTCTGTATGGGCCGGCGGACTGGAGTACGCTGAGGTCATAAACAAAATTTCTCGCATCGATAAATTTTCCAAATTTTTTTACGCATGGAAAAATTTAGGACTAAAATATTAGCTTCCTATAGAGCCAAAAGTCCAAATTCCCCTTTACCCAGGAGATTTGGTGGCCCGTACGGGAGACCGCATGATTCGTTCAGTAACCGGGACACTCCCGGATAATGCGGGAGAGTTCAGTGACATATATACTTTCATTCTTCTCTCCATTCGATGCCCAGACAAACAACAACTCGGTCTACAGGGCATTATTAAATTGGAAAGATTGAGGACCCAAGACAAGGATTCGACACCCTTCCTGGAACACCTTACTTCACGTCACTCGTTTTCATTAGAACAAGCTGATAAATTACAAACATCGCTGAATGAAAAAAAAAAATAATGGACAATTGATTTTTAAGTCTTAAGGTCAGAGGTTATGAAATGGTAATCTTACGCTTGCCCAGGAAACTCGTTACCCCAAATAAACAAAAAAAAACCTTATAAAAGTGTTGTTACAATTTCTTATTTTGTCCAGCGTTTAGTCTAGCTTATTTTCGATTCATTGTCAATCACAGCAATAAGTTTATTTTCTTTCACAGCAAATTGTTATTTGTAATTGGCAACACCAGACGTTACTCGCTTGGTAAGACCGCTTAACACGTAACCGAGGAAATAACTTCATGTCGGCCGGGTGCTTCAACTTCTCAACAGGTCCACCGCTGACAACTCCAGCCAAGAGCAAAACACACAGCACAACAATGAATTTCATCTAAACATTCAGGAGAAATAGAGGTTAAATCGTTTTATGAACATTTTTGTTGTTGTTACAGGGTAAAAAAAAAAGCATAATAGACCATTTTCGAATCCTCGCGGCTGGAATGGATCTAGCATGAAATGGAGGTTAATGCGGGCAAATCTTTTCAAATGCAAATTAATTTGCCCGCGTTAGCTTCCGTTTCATGCTAGATCCAGTCCAGCTGTGAAAATTCGAAAATGGTCTATTGGTGAAATCACAGTAAATCTAACTTACTTATTTAGAATCTGCGTTATAAAGTCACTTGTTACCTATATGCACTCTTGCTTATATAAAAGATTGCTAGAATTAGGCTTGAGCCGAGCCGAATTTGTCCTGGTTAAGAAAATATTCCACAACAGCGAGACCGTGGCCGTCAACAAACAAAAACTCTCCTTTCTCTGCCAATGCTCTACACACAGCATCTTTCTTAGACGATTGGAAACCTCAGATTGCCATACATCCAAGGATGGATAAAATTACTTATTTACAATTTAAAAGAAAATCAAATTGAAGCAAAGAGAAACTTGCAGGCTATCAAGAGGGATATCTTAACTGTCTCTTGCTGACAGTCATTAGAAATATCTGTAGCACCGGGGCTCTGATTATATAAACTGCAATGTGTCCAACCACTGAAAGTACCACTGTACGCCCTTCAATAAAAAATGTGATTTGGGGTTTTTTGCTTGATTTGCTATTACGGTAGCAGCGTTCTATTAAGCTTCAAATTGGCGTACCCTTGAAACTTGCTTGAATTGGCGGCTCACCATAGCAACAGGAAAGCCACTATTGTCGCTATGGTAACCTATAACATAACTCGGTGATTAGTTAAAATGTTTAATTAAATAATCCTTCGTAGGAGAAGAGGCTCTTAACACCATAAGTTCTTGCAACTCGCAGTGCAATTGGAACTATTGTTGTGTATTTTCAGTACTATTCTTTATATTTATTACGATTTTAGACCGACACTCCTTTTTCTTAATCCTTTTTATTCCCGTTTTGTTATGTAACGTAATGGTCTGTCGAATCCTGAGGTTGCGTTTTAAACTGTTTTGCGTATTATTATCAATATACGCGGCCAAATAGAAAATCGGCCTCTTCAAAACACACGCTCAGCGGGCCGCAAAGAACTGAAAGCGGGCTGCTCATGCATTATCAGCCCTACAGCTGATTGGTTCTTGCTTCAACATTGTGTGATATGCCTATTATTTATAGACGATTTTACGCATTTTTTCGGTAATTTTAAATAAGTTCACTGGACTGAGTTGGTTCTTTAATAGCTTGTTCAATCAACACTTACATGATGATTTGAAGTGACTTTGAATTCGTTATTCACTTAGCTTGTATTATTAAAACTCGCATTCTTGATATCATTTGGCCTTGTTTATTGATAATAATGATAATGACATGACTTTTTTTGGGAATATTGTTTATTTGCGCCCTTGTAGTTTATAATATTGGTACCCATACTGGTAAATCTCTACAGGGAAACCTTTAAGAGAAATTAACCAGGTTTCTGTTTGTAACTCGTGCCCTGTAGTAAGGGTATTCGCAAATACTCTAGGGAGCCACCTTAACACTGCTTACAAAGGCCGTGTGAAAGACTGCTTACAATCGCCGTTTGTAACACTGCTTTCAAACGCCTTGTGTAAGAGTGCTTTTAAACGCATTGTGTTAGAGAATGGGTGTGTGTAAGAACGCCTCGTGCCATATTAGAACCTTACAAAATGTGCGTGTAACGTGACACTCTTAAAAGCGCCTTATGCAACCTGAGACTCTTACAAATGTCATGTGTAGAGGGGGGTATAGGGTATTTTAGTGAGCCGTAATCGGACCCTTTTATTTCTCGTGAAACGCTCATTTCTTTTTTCTTGCATCGTAAATCGTGATTTTTTTAAATTAATGTGAAACGGATTGAAGCCTTTTTTGTTTTGTGAAATGTGAATTTGTCTCTTATGTCGGCGAAAAAGAATTATCTGCTACCATAGAAAATGAAGAGCTATCTACCCCATTTCCGGACACAGCTAGTGGCTGCCGTACTGACTGAATCCTTATCAACCCTGACTTCCGATCAAAGGTCAAAGAATCTGGGGATGAACCTTCCCCCACAGTCCCCAGGGTCTTGTGGGAACAGTTTCAAGATGGCGGAGGGTTCGGAAGTCTTGGGTAGTGTTTACACGAACGCAGTTTCATTTTAACCCCATCGATTTCGGTGCGGTTACACTTTCCGTTTACACGACACCGACCGAGACTGTTATCAAAACCGCGTCGATTTGAAACCGCTGCCAAAAGTCGAGCGTTTTTAAAACGATGCGGTTTCATCTGTCGCGTAAACAGTGAAACCGCATCGATTTGAATATGGTTACTATTTTGGCGCGAAATTTGCATTGTTCAATTCAAAATAGTGAATGTAGCACGTACTGCAGCACTCGCTTATACCATCACGACTTGGATTTTCTGGCGAAAACGGTTCCGTGTAAACAGTTCCAAACCGCGTCGATTTTGACGCGGTTTCGAAGTCATGAAACCGTGTCGATATAAAACCGCGTTCTTGTAAACGCTGCCTTGGAAGTCACATGTCAGATGACCATCATACTCAATTTCTATGTTTTGCATAAAGAAACCAATCAAAAGGTTTAAGTGCACAAAGAGCAGGATGAAAATGTTGGTGCCTAAGAATCGTGTCAAGAAGTTGGAGGGAAAAACAGAGCAGTGAATTTTCTTTTTATGGCTCCGAGAACACGATCGGGACGTATCATAAGAACGCCATTTAGGACTGTTTTGTGACCATAAGAGGTAAGTCTAAGGCCTCAGTTATTAAGCTGTCCTCACCTCCGTGAAATAGCCAAATGTTTGTCCGTTCCTAGGGAAAATGCGGTTTTCTGGCACCTGAAACACGAAAATCCCGATTTAGTTTATGTAAAAGGTGATCTTAACCCCCTATACCAGGCTCTGTATAATTGAAGAAACCCGAATCATTGTCCGTTTTTATACTAGAGACGCATTATTCGTCTAAACGAACTTGGGCAAGACCTCCTCGGTAACATGACCTAGAATGGATCTATTCTAACCAACGAACTACTAAGATAATCAGAGATTGGAAAACTGAAAGAGATGAAATAAGGTAAAAAGCAAAAAAAGTAGACAGATTGCACTTCAAATCTTCAACAAACATGAATTTCGTAGGAAACAATAAGCAACTGCGTTACACATTAATAATTCTTACAAATAAATAGCTTGAAGTCTTTTCTTAAAAGTATGCGTAGGCAAGGGGGGGGGGGGGGGGGGGGGGGGAGGGAAGATGGCAGAAACAACATCCGAATAAGGAGAATTGTAAAACTTATGACCGTGATAAAAAGCGCGGAGAATTGTTAAGTATTAGTTGTGTAATAAAAGTAATTGGAAGGTCTTACAATCTTTTTTATAATAGGAATGTATTTGTATTTTTCAGTAAAACAATTTTGTTTGCTAAAAGTGAACGGGAAGGGTGGAGATTTAATACCAGTACATAAATTTGCCCAATTGCAAGCCGTTTATGTTGCAGGTAAAACCCGGTCTCTGGTTAAATCAGTTTTTACAGGTCATCCTCATTTTACCTAGGTTTAATATCAGGCTTATTATTTAAGCTTGATTTTTAAGCCAGTTATTAATCCTATTTTAATGTCGTGATTAATGAGCGGTTGCGACATTCTTGGCTTTGTGCCTTTTGAATTGTAAATTGTTGCTAAAATGTGAACATTTTTCTTATTAAATGAATTATTACGTAATAGGAAGAGGTGGCCACTGACGGTGAAACCGCATCTGACAACACCTTTTCACCTTTGTTTAGCCTGCGCATTCGAGCAGTCGAGCATGCTGTTCATGTACCTCGAACCACTGGGAGCCTGCTTCCGGGCTAGTCACAATCTAGTCACGTCTTTGCTGACACCCATTGAATCAATTGAATTAAGGGTGGACCATTCCTGCACTTTGAAAGATCACGAAATAGTGATAAAGCTTCCTTTTAAAAGAACTCCAACAACAGAGAGGGCAAAGAAAGGTAATACAGTTTGTCAAACTCTTACTGCGAAACTCGGAGATCGTAAACACTGGTATGATTATTTATAGTATCCTATTGTGGGTTTTAATTTTCTTAATCTCTATTGCATGGGGTAATAGATATTTCAACACATTTCATTCCTTCGGTTGCTAAATATTAATTTTTTCACTCAAGTAACGGAAGTTTACAAATAGAATACCAGAAGTGCAGCAGGTAAGTCACAAATTACGTTTAGTTAAAGATTTCTATCCAAAATAACATAAAATCACGTTTCTTGAAGAAATTTTAAGTGTTAAAAATGATCTTCGAAGTAATTACTAAAATTTGAACAATTTTCTTATTCAATTAATTCTGCTTATGATTCATGTATTGCAACAAGGATCAAATTGATTTACCTATTCCAGCCTTAATTGCAGATAGGCTCTTTGTGCTTGGTGTGTGGGTTTCTCTAAGTGCAAGGGGGCTTTGCTTTGGCACCCTTTTCCTTTTGGGCCATGGAGTTATTTTAAGGCGGCCAATACCCATTGCATCTTTTCCTTTTTTTTTCATTGCTTAAATATGCTAAGGATTCAAAGTTACTTTTGTGACATGAATCTCAATTCATTGCCTTGACAGATTCCAACACGTATTCGGATCTATTAATTAAATAGGTGTCAATGAAGAGGTCACTACGGTGTGTGAACAATATCGACTTCCAACATAAAACGGTTGGAAGAAAGGAAAACAAGTCCCGTTTCTTATTTCCCACAATTTTCGATAATAATTGGCCCTTTTATTCAACGAAGACTATAGCTTGCGAGCAGGCTCTCGGTGATTCAAAGTACACGAAGGGCCTTTGTTGTCAGCTGCAGTTTCACAGTTAGAGGCCAAGTCATCCTAATCTAATAACACAACGATTTCCCTTTCACAAATATGGATTTTTAAAGGCTAAAAAAAAAATGTCTTTACATTCGGCGGAGCTTAACTGTAAGTAATAGCGACAAAGAATGTAAATATTTTCCTGTTGGCATGAAATGCACGGGTGCCGCTATGGCATTGAATTATTCTATTGTTATTTAGATATATAAGGTTTGTCAGGATGTAATGTATTCATCTCAGCTCTCGAACTTTCAAATTTTATTTTAGATCACTTTGTATGTCTGGAAATCTTATAGTACCTCTAGCCCCAAGAGATTAGTGCGCCTGCATTTGGTTGGGGAATACGTTCCTATTTTCCCACTGGGTTTTTGGGTATGCGTATCAGGCGGTTGCACATGCTTTAGCCTGAGTGGTTCTTACTTTATGTTTACCTTGTAAGTAGTATCTTGTCTGAGCTTTGTAACGATACTAAGACGGCATTATAAGCACTCAGGCTCACAGTCGGAGCTGCACACCCATCCTTGTGTACGAGTCATGAATATAAATAGGAAAAAGCTTATCTGCTGAATACTCCGCCACTTATTTCAATAATAATAACATCTATTGTATTTTGACTCGTTCTGAAAGTCGCTTATAGTAATGAAGTCGGAACGAAGGTTCAAGTTTTTTTTCATCAAATAGAGACATGTTTTAAAACTGAATTTGTTTTTTCCATTCTTTTACAAGTGCGCGCGGAGCCAGGAGAGGCTATTCATTCACTTCCTTTGATTAGATCAAGAATTGGACCAAGAATTCATTGTTGGAATTTTTTTTATGACCATTAAACAAAAACTATGCGAGAAACCATAATACTACCCTTTACTGAAATCCTACCTATCTCTTTTTCCTCCGGGAGCCCTAATGGATCCTTTGTTTTTGAAGGAATGAACTACGCGGTGTTAATTGCGCTGGCCTTTTGATCATGATGTGGGCGGAACATTCTTTTACTTTGACAGATCACGTGTTTCTGCGGTAAGGACTTTTGTACTGCAAAACCCGCTTGATAATCCTCGACGAATTTAAGTACGTTTTAAGTACGTTTTATCAACGATTTATCCAAGGAACAAATAATATCACAAAGAGTGGGATCGGTAATCAGAATTCGAACTACCTATATGCAAGGTGTTTTAGTAGTTTTCTTTCTCATTGGTCGGAAAAAACGATTTTTTAAGCCATGATTTTTAAAAACCAATATTATTTAAGGCTGATTTTTAAGCCAGTTTTTAATCCTATTTTAATGTCGTGATTAAATAGCGGTTGCTACATTCTTGGCTTTGTGCCTTTTACATTAAAAAATTGTTGCTAAAATGTAAACATTTTTCTTAGCAAATCAATTGTTACGTAACAGGAAGAGGTGGCCACCGACGGTGAAAACGCATCTGGCAACACCTTTTTAACCTTAGTTGCCTATCTTTGTGCTTGAAGTATGGGTCTCTCTAAGTGCAACGGGACTTTGCTTTCGCACACTTTTCCTTTTGGGCCATGGGGTTATTTCAAGGCGGCCAACACCAATTGCATCTTTTCGTTTTTCTTTTCATTACTTAAATATGCTGAGGATTCAAAGTTACTTTTGTGAGATGAGTCTCAAGCCATTGCCTTGACAGATTCCAACACGTATTCGGATCTATTAATTAAATGGGTGTCAGTGAAGAGGTCACTACGGTGTGTGAACAACATCAACTTCCAACATATAACGGGTGGAAGAAAGGAAAACAAATCCTGTTTCTTATTTCCAACAATTTTTGATAATAATTGGCCCTTTTATTCAACGAAGACTATACCTTGCGAGCAGGCTCTCGGTGATTCAAAGTACACGAAGGGCCTTTGTTGTCAGCTGCAGTTTCACAGTTAGAGGCCAAGTCATCTTAATCTAATAACACAAGACTAAAACAGTGAGGATAAAATTTGTTCCACCAAAAGAGCAGACAGAAAAGTGAAAATAGAGAAAAAAATGTATTTACAATCGGCGGAGCTGAACTGTAAGTGATAGCGACAAAGAATGTAAATATTTTCCTGTTGGCATGAAATGCACGGGTGCCGCTATGCAATTGAATTAGTCTATTGTTATTTAGATATATAAGGTTTTGTAGTGCTATACCCTCTCGATAATCCTCGACGAAGTTAAGTACGTTTTATCAACGATTTATCCAAGGAACAAATAATATCACAAACAGCGGGATCGGTAATCAGAACTCGAACTACCTACATGCAAGGTTTTTTAGCGCAAAAGTACAAATTTGTTAGTACTTTTCTTTCTCATTGGTCGGAAAAAAATGTTTTAAGCCATGATTTTTAAAAACCAATATTATTAAAGCCTGATTTGTAAGCCAGTTTTTAATCCAATTTTAATGTCGTGATTAATGAGCGGTTGCGACATTCTTGGCTTTGTGCCTTTTAAATTGTAAATTGTCATTTTTCTTATTAAATGAATTCTTACGTAATAGGAAGAGGTGGCCACTGACGGTGAAACCGCATCTGACAACACCTTTTCTCCTTTGTTTAGCCTGTGCATTCGAGCATGCTGTTCATGTACCTCGAACCACTGGGAGCCTGTTCGCGGGCTAGTCTTCGTACAATAAAACTGTCAACAACCGTTTGTCAATTGTTGCAAAAAAAGAAACAAGGTTTTTTTCCTTTCCTCCACTCTTTGTACATTAGAAATCGATATTGTTGACACAATCCAGTCGCACCTCTTTGCTGACACCCATTGAATGAATTGAATTAAGGGTGGACCATTCCTGCATTTTGACAAATCACGAAATAGTGGTAAAGCTTCCTTTTAAAAGAACTCCAACAACAGAGAGGGCAAAGAAAGGTAATACAGTTTGTCAAACTCTTACTGCGAAACTCGGAGATCGTAAACACTGGTATGATTATTTATAGTATCCTATTGTGGGTTTTAATTTCCTTAATCTCTATACATACAACTGAGTTAACATTGCACAAATATTGTTATACAGTAATCATGAATGACACGAATTTCAATAAAGTGTTGTATAAAACCGAAAACAAAGCTATTGTTCCGAGAAATTGAAAAACCAATACCGTTCATTTTGGGTTGACGTATCTTCCCATCTCCAAAAAATGATGTCAACGCATGTCATGCCGATCCACGCCAAAAATGTGAAACAATCCGATTTTGTGTAAGTGTCACAGAGGAATGAAAATCTATAAAAACACCCGATTCATTGTCCGTTTTTATACTAAAGACGCACTATCCGTCTAAACAAATTTGGCCAAGACCTCCTCAGTAACATGACCTAGAATAGATCTATTCAAACTAACGAACGACCATGAGAATTAGAGATTCGAAAACTGGAAGAGATGAAATAAGATAAAAGGCCAAAAAGTAGACAGATTGCACCTCAGATCTTCAACAAACATGAATTCCGTGGGAAACAATAAACAACTGCGTTATGCATTAATAATTCTTACAATTAAATAGCTTGAAGTATTTTCTTAAAAGTATACGTAGGCAAGGGGGGAGGGGGGCGGGAAGCTGGCAGAATAGGAGAACTGTAAAACTTATGACCTTGATAAAAAGCGCGGAGAATTGTTTAGTATCGAGGCCTTATGCGTCCCATGGCGCAAAAAGGATTGATGATGATGTTCAGTAAAGTAATTGAAGGTCTTACAATTTTTTGTATAATAGGATTGTATTTGAATTTCTTAGTAAAACAATTTTGTTTGCTAGCAGTAATCGCATCATCAAGATAATGCAGTCCACACTACAATAAAGAAAACTTGAAGCCCCTTTAATTCATTTTCCTTGTTTTTCACCAACTGCCTTGGAACAAAAATGCCTGTTTTAAAGGAACAAGGCTCCAGGGTGGCTGTGTTGCTTAAGTGACGGGGCGCGCCTGAAGCTGTCGATTACAGGTTGAGAAAAAAACATACAGTGAATATGAAAAATTTACATTGTTTATCGAAGTTAAGTTCTTTTGAGACGTCCCTGTAGCATTGAATACGCCGGGGAACAAGCAAGTTTTGAAGATTCTGCCGAAAGGAAGATGAATATTGCGCTTCAAGGTCGACAAGTGATGATACTTTCAGCTTGAGTTAAAAGGATTTTACGCCGTGTTTTCGCACTTTGAACATGCCGTGGGCCTCCGAATGATGTAATTTCATGACACCCAAAATACCCAAAAAGTAGAACGAAACAATGCAATAACCACTTAAAACTGTTGAAAAACACAAAAGAAATGCGGCAAAAGGAAAGAGAACCATGGAACGACACAAATCCGACAAGCCTTGCATACGGAACCCGCGCCCGCAGTGCGCGCGGCAGTCAAAACTGTGCTATCCTGTCAATCATTTGCCCTTTCACCGGAAACAGTGCATTTCGGTTGTGCGTAAATGACATTAGGGAGCTTAAGATGCGGACGTTTTCGCGGTGACGGCGACGTGACAGCCCAGGTGGACTGGGCCAGAGGTTGCCGTTCTCGCGCCAAAATTAATTTGCTTAAGATTCTCATGACGGCGTCCGAGACTTCGTCGAGTACATCGGCTGTACTTTCTGAGATTCAATCGCTTTTGTTTGTAACATGGCCGCATTTGAAGATTTTCGACAACTTCTCATTCTTTACTACGACGCTAATTTGATCAACGATGAAGATTTCGTTCTCCTTTACGACATGTTTCCGTCGAGAAATCCAAGTTTTCCTTACTACGAGTACGCTTGCTTTGACCTGAACAACATGAGTGAGGCAGAGTGTAAGGCCGAATTTAGGTTTGAGAAAAAAGACCTTCCGACTCTGGCAGAAGCCTTGCAGATCCCACCTACCTTCAAACTACGCCAGGGAAGCATAGTAAGTGGAATGGAAGGCCTTTGCATACTCCTAAGACGGCTCGCCTATCCTTGTAGATTTGGCGACATGGTACCTCGTTTCGGCAAACCAGTACCGGTGCTATCCATGGTCACAAATCATGTGATTGATTATATTTACACCATCCATGGACATCGCATAACCCGGTGGAATGACGCACTGCTTAACCCACCTGCATTGGATACTTATGCTCGATCAGTTCACGCTAAAGGGCCTGCTCTCCAGAACTGTTTTGGCTTTGTTGATGGCACTGTGAGACCTATAGCCAGACCAGACGAGCACCAGAGGATGATGTATAATGGTCATAAACGGGTGCACGCCGTTAAATTCCAATCTGTTGCCTTACCGAATGGATTGATCGCAAACCTTTACGGCCCCGTAGGTAAAGATCTTTTTAACTTGCTCTTATTTATAACTAAATGTCAGGTTTATGAAAATAGCAACTCAAACGGAAAAGGTACAAACATGGTTTCGG
>NC_090881.1:40573082-40575582 GCF_036669935.1 Montipora foliosa
ATTTATTGAATATTTGCTGGATGAAATTGTTCTGTTTAATACGCACTGTACGTATCCACATAAATTATTGCTCTAGATTCACAGCACTTCATCGAAGAAATATTTCCAAGTGTGGTTATACAAGCCTTAAGAGCACATTTACATATCGATGAGCTATGTAGTGGATTTGTTGGCTAAGTGTGAAAAAATTCAAAACAAAATATTTATCTCTGCACTTTTTAGCAGCCTCCAGAACTCCAAAATTCTTTATCGCCTCAGATAATTCGGATTCAATATTTTACTAAGAAATAAAAAAATGTATTGGAGTCAGTAAAATATATTATATATATAATCGTTTTACAAGAAAGAATTCGTTGAACGTAACAGCTTATTTATCTTTACAGACTTACTTAGATTGTTTTGTCTTCACTGAACTAGCTTCAGAGTCTTCGGTCATTTTCCTGAGTTTTATCTGTGAAGAGAGCACAAAAAGCCGCTAGAGTTACTTGGCACATCCCCAGGTGGGTTGTGCTAATAAAGAAACTGAAAAAAAAGCAAGGAATGAAGAATACAAGAAAGAAATACCGGTATAAATACTCACGTTTTCACTGCGACGGCAAAATCCCCAAACTGACTTCGCCGACGTGAGGGCGACGGCGGGAATGTTGGAAATCGCATGCGCAGTTAAACTCGCCCCAATCCTAATCGGTCTTTACGTCGCCGTCGCGTCGAAAACGTCCTTATCTTAAGCTCCCTATTGTTGTCGATGTACCCGGTCGAAAGGACGCGACCAAAGTCTTTATTGAGGAGGACATTGGGGTTTACAGTATTGCGTTATTGAGCTTTTTTTCATGCGGTATTTCGGTTATTTAATTTCTTACGTCCGGTATTCGCGGTATCTTCCAGCCCGGCGGTATGCAGTTTTTCATAATTTTGGTTGACGGTAAAAGAAGGTCTTTCAAGGTATTTTGCGGTACTATTTATTTGTCCTCTCCTGTCTCATAGACCTCATACAGGTCAATACACTGTGCAAAACAAAACACAGTAAGCTATAAAGGTCAAGAAATAACCTATAAATTTATAAAGTATATAAAGAACCATTAAGGTTTTATCATAATGGTAAATGATTGCACAGTTTCTGAAAGTTAGTCTACAATGTGATTGTTTTAGCATCCAATGACAATGAGCCCCGTTTCTGCTGAGTTACCTGACCCGACTTTTTGATCTGAAAACCGGTAATTCGAGGTCTTCGAGGTCTTCTCAAGTTTTCTGGTCTTTTCTCGGAATGGCTGAGGCTGCTCCAGATGACGACGTCATTATTGACTGTATGGCTTTTTTTAAGAAGAAGGCAAGGGGGGCGAACAGTATCGCAAGAAGAATAAGTTTCGATGCGCTGTTGCGAAAGGCGAAAACGCCTTGTGAAGTGGCGAGAGAAGATTTGGTAAGTTTGTTTCATTTGTTATGCAGGATGAACGATAGCTTGACGACCCTAGACAAATTAACCTCAGAAGTCTCAGAATAGTCCCACATTTAATTATGGAAACTGGTACTAGCTGAGCGCGTGGGAGGTTCTTTTTGTTTTCGCGCACGGTAAAATATATGGGAGTTTATAGCTGTTGGGGTGGCTTCCTGTACAAGACTCAATATCAAGCTCAAAATGGTTTATAATGTCCGTAACGGCTTTGCGTGCGCTGACCTTGTCGAGGGTGGCCAGTAAAGGTCGTAAAGGGTGCTTAACGCAAAATAAATTGGTCCTTTCACAATTCACGGGAAATAAAATCGGCCTTTCACGTTTGACACGAATTTATGTAATGTACGGTTGCTTTTGTTGTGTCATCCTTCGAAAATCGTCAAGGTCCTCAAGGTAGTAGTGACGAGGAAATTGAGGAAACTGCTGACGAAAGTGCGCCAATGCTTCAAGGGGAAATCGGAAGCTCAGCAAACTTCCTCCTTGGTGCACGATCTCGATTTGGAAGAGTTATTCGTTTCGATAATCGTTTATTGTACTAAAACGTAACGGAAAACTAGGAAACCAGTTTAAGGTAAGAGGATTTTTATTCATTATAAGACCTCACACTTCACTCCACGCTTTTTGTTTTGCATTCACCAACCAGAAGGTTGAACAAATGCAGTTTTTCTTTCGTGAAAAATAGCAAACTAGTTGTGAAAAACTTCACCGACGAACTACCAAAACAACCAAAATACAGGGACATATGTATACGTGCTTGCGATAAATAAACACGCTACATGGATGCAACTTAAAGTAAGCGTGACCTATTATAGAGGGATCTAAACGCGGTATCGGTATTTCGTCTATTTTCGACACGGTATTTCGGTGTTTCCCAATTTTTCTTGCGGTATTGCGTTATTGCGGTATTGGGTACCCCTCAATGTCCCCCTCTTTTTGGAACTTTCACGTTAACTAATGCCTAGCTTAATCAATGAAGAGGCTGCCTCATCCAGGCTTTGCTGGTGAAGTATCAGCCACTAAGAGTTGGGAGGGTATCATCAGGAAAATGAG
>NC_090881.1:40583082-40598082 GCF_036669935.1 Montipora foliosa
GAAGGGAGCTATACGGAGTGCTGGGAATGGAAAAAAGGTAAGGTATACATGTGGGTGCGTCTATTTGCGCAGGGATACATGCATTAGACATACAAGAAATGTAACTGCATTTTACTTAAGTATATACTTATTACTCGACCATAAAAATGTCACGAACATTACAGCAGGAGTAATCAACAAGAACAATATGTTTGAATAATATTTCATTTCCACAGCTTCAGCGCCCTTTCCAATTCCATAATTAAAACACATCCTTTGTCATAACCTTACATTCATCGCCACAAAAAAGGGATTGTTTCTGCATACCAGAAGTATATTCAGTTAGCGTCTTACATTACCAGACCTCAAATTAGTTTTGTTAATCACACCTCTCGTGCAATTTGGAATAGATAAGCACGAGTAAACTTTTGCGAAGACGAGGAAGATTGCACTAGGCCATAGGGTTAGTGCAATTTGTAGTATTTGAAAAAAGTAACAAATGCTTGTTTATTCCAAATTGCACGAGAAAAATCATTTGATGACTCTTTAATTATATCCAGGGCTCGCTTTTGATTTCAAAACCAAAGATTCTATTGGTTTTTACCAAACCCTACTGTTTATTAGCGAATTAGGATGCAGAATTTCCATTTGTAATTTGCATAGTGTTACGCTTGAACTGCATTGTTTAGCCAATCAGAATCGAGTACTTTCTTCATGTCTTTTATTAAGCCGGTAACAGTGAGGGATAGAGACAAGTATTACAGGAATTGTAATATGTATTTAGTATAGTGTGCACGCGGAACTTTTTTTAATCGGAATACATGAAGTTTAAATTTTGAAGTTTCTCACTGAAAAGAATTATTTCTGTAAACAAGGAAGGCTTTGTCATACGATTGTAAAGACCTGGATGGATGGCTCTCTATTTACAGATATCATACTAAGAACTGTCCATAAGTGACTCGGACAAGAAGTGTTTATCGTTCAAGTGAGACAATTTTCCAGCTATGCTAGAAAACGGTTTGTACGTTACAGCCAAACCTATTTCTTTCATCTTTTCAGAGGACACAACAAAATTAAACAAATCTGCAATATTAAGTGAGGTTGAGGGAACGCCGGAGTCTTCTATTACCTCGGTTACAACATAGAGAATGATGGTCTCTAGATTTGTCCATGGTCCATTTGAAACCTCAAACCCCTTTCTTGCTAAGAAATCAGCGCCCCTCATCCAGCTATGATGCTGGGGTAGCGGGACTCCGATTCCGAGACTGCTCAGGAAACGCATTTGACGCTAAACGAAAAAAAAAAGGAGGATGGGCTAATACTCGCGGACATTTTGCTCACTGCTCGCAAAATGCTTTGCAACTCTCAAAATATCCGCTCGTATTATATGTTAAACCATCGAATAAGATGTATTTATCATGCCGTCTGAAAAACAACAAAATATACCAGCAAAAGCGCGAGAATGAGCAAGAGTAGAATCTTCTCTCAATGCAGCAAAGCACAAGGAATAAATCTGGAAACAAACAAAAATAAGATACGAGAATGCGTTGATCGAGCCGTGTCTCCAAAGCTCCGATTGCGAATTCTGCTGTCGTACTTAGCATCATCAGCAGAATAGCGCACGATTGCAAATTTGTTTGGTGTATCTCCACCTTTTGTTTGCACTTGCGTTAAAGTGTCTGCTGCAATTGTCAACAAACTGAAGTCGCGGTTTATCACGTTACCTAAAGGAGAATATTTTAAAGAAGTCATGCGCATTTACAAAGACAGATGGGGATTTCCAATGTGTGCTGATACGATAGACGGTACTCATATTATTGTAATTGCCCCACCGACCGACCATGACGACTTCGTGGATCTCAAAGGCTACCACATCATTCTTATGCAAACAGTTGTTGACTATGAAATGATATATGAAATGAATCATATGGTGAACTGCGGATGTGAAATCAAGTGAAACTATGATCCTCGCAGTTATGAACGCAATTTTAGCAATTGCGTAGGGATGAACGCGCATGGCTGTGCATGAATATAAATGGGTATCCATGGGTATAAATGGCTTAAGGCTTTACATGAATATACATTGTATACATAAGCATGCATAGATATACATGGCTGTACAAGGATATACGTGGCTGTACATGGACAGAAAAGGATATACATGGGTATACATCGGTATATATGGATATACATAGGCATATATGGGTGTACATGGCTGTACATGGTTATACATGGATGCACATGGTTATACATGGATGTACATGGATAGACATGGGTATACATGGATATACATGGCTGTACATGGATATACATGGCTTTACATGGATATACATGGGTATACATGGATATATATATATGAATACATGGACATACATGACTATACGTGGGCATACATGGATATACATGGCCATACATGGATATAAATGGGCATACGTGGATATACATGGATATACATGGATATACATAGGACACATGGATATACATAGGTATACATTGATATACCTGTCTGTACATGGATATACATGGCTGTAAATAGGTATAAATAGGTATACATGGATATACATGGGTGTGCATTGATATACATAGCACATACATGGCTTTACATGGACATACATGGGTATATATGGATCTACATGGCTGTACATGGATATAAATGATAATACATGGATAAACATGGCTGTAAATGGATATACATGGCTGTACATGAGTATACGTGGATATACATGGATATACATGTGTATACATAAACGTACATGGCTATACGAGGGATATACACGGATATAAATGGGCATACGTGGATATATATGGGTATACATGGAAATACACGGATATACAAGGGTATAGATGATTATTCATTAGTATACATGGATATACATGAGTATACATAGATATACATGGGTATACATAGGGAAACATGGATATACCTGGATATACATGGAAGCACATGGTTATACATGGGTGTACATGGATGTACATGGATAAACATGGGTATACATGGATATACATGGGTATACATAGGGAAACATGGACATACATGGGTATACATGGATATAGATGGAAGCACATGGTTATACATGGGTGTACATGGATAAACAAGGGTATACATGGATATTCATGGCTTTGATATGTGAATACATGGACATGGTTATACATGGGTGTACATGGATATACATGGGTATACATGGATGTTCATGGCTGTAATATGTGAATACATGGACATGGTTATACATGGGTGTACATTGATATACATGGGTATACATGGATATACATGGATATACATGGATATACATGGGTATATAGGGATACACATAGGCATACATGGATATACAGGGCTGTGCATTGATATACATAGGTATACAAGAAGATGCATGCCTTTACATGGAAATACATGGATATACATGGCTGTACATGGATATACATGATAATACATGAATATACACGGGTATTCATGGATATGCATGGGCATACATGGATATACATGGTTGTACATGGATATACATGCCTGTATGTGGATATACACGGGTATACATGGATATACATGGCTGTACATGGATATACACGATAATATATGTATACCCATCCATAGGTATACATGGACATACATGGCTGTACATGGGCACACATGGATATACATGGGTATACATAGAGATGCATGGGTATACATGGATATACATAGAGATGCATGGGTATACATGGTATACATGGCTGTACATGGATATACACGATAATATATGGGTATACATAGGTATACATGGACATACATGGCTGTATATGGATATTCATGGATATACGCGGGTGTACATGGATATACATGGATATACATGGCTGTACATGGATATACATGGATATACATGGCTGTACATGGGTATACATGGATATACATGGCTGTACATGGATATCCATTATAATACATGGGTATACATAGGTATACATGGACATACATGTCTGTATATGGATATTCATGGATATAGACGGGTGTACATGGATATACATGGCTGTACATGGATAGACATGGACATACATGGCTGTAGATGGGCATACATGAGTATACATTAGTATACATGGATACACATAGGCATACATGGATATACATGGCTGTGCATTGATATGCATAAGTATACATGGAGATACATGCCTTTACATCGAAATACATGGATATACATGGCTGTACATGGATAACATGATAATACATGAATATACACGGGTATACATGGATATGCATGGGCATACATGGATATACATGGTTGTACATGGATATACATGCCTGTATGTAGATATGCACGGGTATACATAGATATACATGGCTGTACATGGATATACACTATAATACATGGGTTTACATAGGTATACATGGATATACACGGGTGTACTGGATATACATGGATATTCATGGCTGTACATGGATATACATGGATATAAATGGTTGTACATGGATATACATGATAATACATGAATATACACGGGTATAAATGGATATGCATGGGCACACATGGATATACATGGTTGTACATGGATATACTTGCCTGTATGTGGATATGCACGGGTATACATGGATATTCATGGCTGTACATAGATATACACGATAATAGATGGGTATACATAGGTATACATGATATGTACGGGTGTACATGGATATACATGGATATACATGGCTGTACATGGATATACCTGGATATACGTGGCTGTACATGGATATACATGGATATACATGGCTGAACATGGGTATACATGGAAGCACATGGGTATACATGGATATGCATGGATATACATGGGTGTATATGGATACACATAGGCATACATGGATATACACGGCTGTGCATTGATATACATAGGTATACATGGAGATACATGCCTTTACATGGAAATACATGGATATACATGGCTGTACATGGATATACATGATAATACATGAATATACACGGGTATACATGGATATTCATGGGCATACATGGATATACATGGTTGTACATGGATATACATGCCTGTATGTGGATATGCACGGGTATACCTGGATATTCATGGCTGTACATAGATATACACGATAATAGATGGGTATACATAGGTATACATGATATGTACGGGTGTATATGGATATACATGGATATACATGGCTGTACATGGATATGCATGGGCATACATGGATATACATGGTTGTACATGGATATACATGCCTGTATGTGGATATACACGGGTATACATGGATATACATGGCTGTATATTGATATACATGGGTATATATGGATACACATAGGCATACATGGATATACATGGCTGTGCATTGATATACATAGGTATACATGGAGATACATGCCTTTCCATGGAAATACATGGATATACATGGCTGTACATGGATATACATGATAATACATGAATATACAGGGGTATACATGGATATGCATGGGCATACATCGATATACATGGTTGTACATGGATATCCATGCCTGTATGTGGGTATACACGGTATACATGGATATACATGGCTGTACATGGATACAGATGGGCAAACATGGGTATACATGTGTATACATGGACATACATGGGAATACATAGATATACATGGAAATACATGGGTATACAGAGAGATACATGGGTATACATGTGTATACATGGACATACATGGGAATACATGGATATACATGGAAATACATGGGTATACAGAGAGATATATGGGCATGGATGGATATACATGTATGTACTTTGCTATAGGTGCCTATATATGCTGATATACCTCTTTTATATAATTTATGCACTTTATGATACAGTTTAATAACCCTACTTAAAGTACATACCCGGCAGTCAAAACTGTGCTATCCTGTCAATCATTTGCCCTTTCACCGGAAACAGTGCATTTCGGTTGTGCGTAAATGACATTGTTGTCGATGTACCCGGTCGAAAGGACGCGACCAAAGTCTTTATTGAGGAGGACATTGGGGTTTACAGTATTGCGTTATTGAGCTTTTTTTCATGCGGTATTTCGGTTATTTAATTTTTTACGTGCGGTATTTGCGGTATCTTCCAGCCCGGCGGTATGCGGTTTGTCATAATTTTGGTTGGCGGTAAAAGAAGGTCTTTCAAGGTATTTTGCGGTACTATTTATTTGTCCTCTCCTGTCTCATAGACCTCATACAGGTCAATACACTATGCAAAACAAAACACAGTAAGCTATAAAGGTCAAGAAATAAGCTATAAATTTAAAAAGTATGTAAAGATCCATTAAGGTTTCATCATAATGGTAAATGATTACACAGTTTCTGAAAGTAAGTCTACAATGTGATTGTTTTAGCATCCAATGACAATGAGCCCCGTTTCTGCTGAGTTACCTGACCCGACTTTTTGATCTGAAAACCGGTAATTCGAGGTCTTCGAGGTCTTCTCAAGTTTTCTGGTCTTTTCTCGGAATGGCTGAGGCTGCTCCAGATGACGACGTCATTATTGACTGTATGGCTTTTTTTAAGAAGAAGGCAAGGGGGGCGAACAGTATCGCAAGAAGAATAAGTTTCGATGCGCTGTTGCGAAAGGCGAAAACGCCTTGTGAAGTGGCGAGAGAAGATTTGGTAAGTTTGTTTCATTTGTTATGCAGGATGAACGATAGCTTGACGACCCTAGACAAATTAACCTCAGAAGTCTCAGAATAGTCCCACATTTAATTATGGAAACTGGTACTAGCTGAGCGCGTGGGAGGTTCTTTTTGTTTTCGCGCACGGTAAAATATATGGGAGTTTATAGCTGTTGGGGTGGCTTCCTGTACAAGACTCAATATCAAGCTCAAAATGGTTTATAATGTCCGTAAAGGCTTTGCGTGCGCTGACCTTGTCGAGGGTGGCCAGTAAAGGTCGTAAAGGGTGCTTAACGCAAAATAAATTGGTCCTTTCACAATTCACGGGAAATAAAATCGGCCTTTCACGTTTGACACGAATTTATGTAATGTACGGTTGCTTTTGTTGTGTCATCCTTCGAAAATCGTCAAGGTCGTCAAGGTAGTAGTGACGAGGAAATTGAGGAAACTGCTGACGAAAGTGCGCCAATGCTTCAAGGGGAAATCGGAAGCTCAGCAAACTTCCTCCTTGGTGCACGATCTCGATTTGGAAGAGTTATTCGTTTCGATAATCGTTTATTGTACTAAAACGTAACGGAAAACTAGGAAACCAGTTTAAGGTAAGAGGATTTTTATTCATTATAAGACCTCACACTTCACTCCACGCTTTTTGTTTTGCATTCACCAACCAGAAGGTTGAACAAATGCAGTTTTTCTTTCGTGAAAAATAGCAAACTAGTTGTGAAAAACTTCACCGACGAACTACCAAAACAACCAAAATACAGGGACATATGTATACGTGCTTGCGATAAATAAACACGCTACATGGATGCAACTTAAAGTAAGCGTGACCTATTATAGAGGGATCTAAACGCGGTATCGGTATTTCGTCTATTTTCGACACGGTATTTCGGTATTTCCCAATTTTTCTTGCGGTATTGCGTTATTGCGGTATTGGGTACCCCCCAATGTCCCCCTCTTTTTAGAACTTTCACGTTAAGTAATGCCCTGCTTAATCAATGGAGAGGCTGCCTCATCCAGGCTTTGCTGGTGAAGTATCAGCCACTAAGCGTTGGGAGGGTATCATCAGGAAAATGATTAACACTATCCCATGCAGACAAACCATCCGTGATAGGTGCTAGAGCAAATTCTATGAAAAGTTGTAACTGTTCATCAGTAGGATGCCTAACGTGTGTAATTCCACAATTATAGTTTTGCTCCAGCTCCTATCACTAATGGTGATACCGATTATTAATTAGTATCACCCAACTAGTGGAATAATTCAAATCCTGCTTTTTAATTGGATACGCTACGAGAGGACTATTAGCAATAGTCCTGGAGTAGCGAAAAGCGTGAAGGCTTTCTTTCGTTTTATTCCCAAATAAATATTTCTTTAACTTGCATTTGCTAACTTTATTGTTGCCTTTTCCGTCCGACTAGTTTGGTGATACTAAAACAATTAGACCCTTCGCCCTCAAGGTTCACGGGTCAACAGGTCATTCGGCTTCGCCTCATGGGCTATTGACCCGTAGCCTTTGGGGGCTACGGGTCTAATTGTTAAATCTCATTGGTTTTGGCTCCGTTAAATCCCATACCAACTGTAGATCATTTCAGACGGAGCTACCCGCAATGTTAGCACAGTATGAAAGCACACCAAGCACACCTTTTCAGCTTGAAACTTGGCAATTATTCCCTCTGCAATACCTCTTCCCCTTAGAAATTGGGCAACCTATGTTAAAGATAATTTAAGGAAGTCACCTGAAGCACATGTGTACACTATATTCGTAGGTATTTATAGGTATATGGATTTCAATAATATATATTGGTTAGCTCAGAGCTTACCATCTTTTAATGCTACTTAAAACATGCTTATTTAAAATGTAGCGTTTTTAAGGGAAGCTATTTATGCAACGGTATATTCTAACGCTGTTAAGTTAATCTAGAGCATACCATGTAGTATATCATTCAAATTTTTAAAAGAAACCTTCACGCTGACGAAACATGACGCTGTTAATTTTTCAAAACAAGTGATGAATGTGTTCAATATTTCGGATGTAAATTTGATGGTTTCCGCGAAGCAAGTTGCGGTACGATTTCGGGCTATCGTGTTGCTCCGCCATATTGAATTGTTCGGCCTTCGCGCTAGACGAAGATGTTAATGGGCTGTTTCCATTTTGTGTAATCTTTTATCCCCAAAGTTCTTCCTGCTGAAGTTTTGCAACGGATTTTTATGAAAGCAACCTTTCCAAGAAAAGAAAAGCCTTCAAAATTTGCACAAGAAAGTGACACTTTGACATCGAAAATGGTGGTGTCGTACTTTTGCGACAAAAGAATGCATCGCTTTGTCTTTTTTTACATTCAAGTTCTCCTGAAGGCTTTTGTAACCAAGAGATGATCGTCAATTTGCTGTTAGGGTGGAGATTTCTGTAAACTGACATTTTTTAAAAATTGTTTTTGTTATTCACGAGTTTCCTGCAAGTGAGTTAGATAAAAGCGCTTCATATCTTTGTGACGTTAATTTCAGTCATAACCCTTGTGTTTCAGAGTTATGGTTTTAGTAAAGAGTATTATGATCTATAAAAAGCTTAATGGTTTGTGCGCCTGAGTCGTAGTCATTTACGTGAATAAAATTTTTAAAGGAAACGTTAAATCACTGTGTCATTATTGTGTCCATAGCCAATCAAACCATTCAGGTCGCTCAGCAAAGGTATCCTCATTTACAAGTTTTGCCCATTTGCTGATTGTTCCCATGGGGATGAAGAGCTCGAATAGTATCATTATCAGAGCTGATTACTATTGGTTTCTTCTTCAAAACCAAGTGGTACAGGGGGAGCACCATAGCCCATGAGATGTTGTCACAACAACAACAACAACAACAACAACAATTTTATTTAGCTAAATGAAATTGGATAATAAAATTTGAAATTACTTGCAATGCATATTTAATTTAATTTAATTTAATACTTCTATTGTGCATAAATCCATAGAGAAATGATCAAATGCGCATTACATGTAATGAATTTAAAAATATCCTAAAATTATAAAAAAAAAAGAAAGTTAAAAATCTTCTAGAAATACAAAGCTAGAGATGAGTACTTATTCAAAAAAAGGACAAAGAAAATCAATACCTAAAAATACCAAATAGAAATTAATCTAAAGCTACTTTAAAGAGATACGTTTTCAGATGGCGCTTAAAAATATCAATATTATTGATCAAACGTAGCTCAGACGGCAGAGAGTTCCATAGCTTAGGTGCAGCGACCTGAAATGCTCTGTCACCAAGGGTGACCTTAGTTCTTATAGAAGGTGGATCCAGTAAAACTGCTCTGGAGGAACGCAAATTATACGCACCCTGCGATTTCACCTGAACAAGGTCCTGGATATATAAAGGGCCCGGGCTATGCCGTGTATAGCCTTGTATATTTTTCCTAGGGTATCAATAATACGTTATTGAAACTAAAGGCAATAACTAAGTTAAACATTTATTGAACAGTAACAATACCCTTGTGTGTCCCACAAGAAAACCGGCAGTCGAAACGCAAGGCAACTGGTATTTACACAGGAATGTCATCAATACTTGAAGAACAGGCAAGAAGTAAACGCAAAAAAAAACCGTGAAGTTTCGGTCATTTTATCAGATTTACGGCATCTACCAGAGGGGATAATCCAGAACATCATTGCTGCTTCTCCTGGCTGACCCGGGGTCTATGTTCGGTGTTCATGAAGCATTTTCTCGCTGATCATCAAGACTGTATTGATAAAGTGTTCAAAGCTTGTAAACTCAAGGGATATCTTTGGCATTCGATACATTTTAAACCGATCGAATCCATCCCCGTAAAAGAGTCTTAAACTAAACGGTCGCCATTTCATTTGGCGCCAGGTTGAACTTTTGCCACTCGCGAGCAATAATTTTTGATCACGTGATCAGCATTTTTCAAACCGCAGAGCGACCTCAACGGTGTGTGGAGCGGGGTGAAAAACAAAAAGCCACTTGAAAGGACGCCTGAGATCAATAGTAGAGGGAAAGCAATGCGTCACTGATTGTAAAGCTAAGAAAATAAGCTTTCCAAAAACATATAACTTCTTTACAGAGAATTAAAACACTTTATAAAAATAAAATATAAAGGAAAAAAAAGAAAACAACACAAGAATCAGTTTTCCACACGAGTTTGGCCATTTTAACGTTGATTATTTAAGGAATGTTGATCTCGCATTGGGGTCTTCCCACTAGCAAGACATCATTTCATTCTGTGCTGGTTACGTTTTTACAAGGAATTGAGATTTCAGTTGATTCAACAGGCATAAAGGTAACGTAACAACTGAGCTTGTCTGGTAATCTAGAGACAGAGGTCAAAGATGGTTTCGTGCAGACTGGGACGCCTAAAATGCTCTGTTGTAAACATGGCGGTTCACGAGTGACGTTGTCTCTCAGGCCTTTCTGTGGACGAATTCTAGGACCTACCGATACAATTTGGAAAAGTTTTTGAAGGTAAAAACTTCATTCGGTGCTGTATTTTCCTGGTAGGACTGGGTGACCCGACACCTATAAAAAAAACAATTGCGCTTATTGCATATAGATGAAAAGTTTGAGAGGACAGGAATTTTATAAATGTAAATCTCCGTATTCTCTTATTTACATTATACCGTTTCTTTGAGAAAAGAAAAGAGACAAGAAATTTGCTACGAGGATAAAAGCGAAAAAAAACCCACTCATTTGTCGCGAATTTTCTATAATAAGAAATCAAAAGTCCTACGTCAACAGCACACACCAGAGCTACGCCTTAGTAACTGGATAGAGATCTTCTTCTCACTACTTTTTTCTCCGGCCGCGCTTTAGCCATTCAATGAGGGCCAGTCTCGTGCTTGTCAAGATACCTCGTTTCTGCTCGAAAAGAATTCTGGGTTATTCTGCCATTCCATGACAAAGGAAGCCTCCCGATACTTATTTTATTATTATTTTTTTTAATGTGTCGGGTCACCCAGTCCTACCAGCAAAATACAGCACCGACTGAAGTTTTAAGATTTCCAAACTTGCCCAAATTGTATCGGTAGGTCCTGGAATTCGTCCGCAGAAAGGCCAGAGAGACAACTTCACTCGTGAACCGCCATGTTTACAACAGAGCATTTTAGGGGTCACGGTCTGCATAAAACCATCTCTGACCTCTGTCTCGAGAAGACCAGACAAGCTCGGTTGTTACGATACGTATATGCCTGTAGAATCAACTGAAATGTCAATTGCTGGTGAAAAAAACAAAAACAAAAAAACCAGCATGTTAATTTTTTTGGTAGTCTAGGTATCGAAGAGCCAGAACATTTGCGCATTCGCTGACGGAATGTTTGAACAAGAGAGAAAAAGGCAGTTCCTCCAAAAAAAGACACCGACGCTGGAGCGTCGTACCAAACGAGTCATCCCGGGATTTCGGCCCGTGCGATCGCTTTTGGACGCAGTTGGCACTTCACTGATTTCTGCTACCGACCTTGCCTCCCGGTACGGCATTGAAGGAGAGATATGTCCCACGCCTACTCACAGCTCCAAACCGCCCTTGTCAATTAAACGTAAGAATTCGATGGCTTAGATATTCAAGAGACAAGTCATTTTATCTGCCATATGGTAAGCACTGGAATCGCAGATTACAAAGTGTGCGCACGCGCCCTGCCAAAGGTAACATACATACTTTCATCTCGAATTTTAGAATAACTACAAGAGCTAATATCTTCGAGACATTACATTTACAGCTAAAATACAAAGCATATACAGTTACATAACTAAATACACAATATTAAAAAATATGTTAATGAACAAGAAAAGCTGCTGTACAAAATGCGACTCTCGATTCTCTTTTAAAACCAGTATACTCAGTGGTTGCGCTTAAAATCAGGTAGCGCATTTCGCAACTTAGCTGATACGTTAGAAAAAAAACTAAGACCATAACTGGTTGTTTTAGGTTTATTGAGGGACAGAATGTAATTTCCGCGAAGATCATGCATAAGAAGGTTTTCAATGCGCTTATTGCATAGAGATGTAGAGTTTGACTAAAGTGGTAAGAGGACAGGTGATCTGCAAATAGAAATCTCGTTATTCTCTTTTTTACATTATAATGTTTCTTTGACACGAGCTAGATTACAGCGAAATGAAAGCACAACTTTCTCGCGAATTTTCTATGATGAAAACTTGTTCAGAACTGAATCCAGACTCTATGTTAACAGCACACACCAGGCCTACTCCTGAGCATCTGGCTAGAAATCGTTTCCTCTGATCCGATGAGGGCCAGTCTCGTGCTTCTTAAGTTGCCTCGCTCATGCCCAAAAAGAACTCTGGGTAATTCTGCCATTCCATGACAAGGGAAGACTCCCGATTCTCATTTCATAGTTTTTTTCATAAGTGTCGGGCCACCCAGACCTACCAGCAAAATAACGCATCGATTGAAGGTTTTAGCTTTCAAAACTTGCCCAGATTGTGTCAGTAGGTCCTGGAATTTGTCCACAGAAAGACCAGAGAGACAACTTCACGTTTACGCCACGTTTACAACAGAGCATTTGAGGCGTCCCAGTCTGCATGAAACCATCTCTCGCCTCTGTCTGAGACAAGACCAGACACGCACGGTTCGTACGTTACGTTTATGGCTATGAAATCAACTGAAATGTCAATTGCTGGTTAAAAAAAAAAAAAAAACAGCATGTTAATTTTTTTCGGTAGTCTAGGTATCGAAGATCCAGAACATTTCCGCATGCGCTGAGGGAATGTTTGAACAAGAGAGAAAAACGCAGTACCTCCAGACACCGGCACTGGAGCGTCGTACCAAACGAGTCATCCCGGGATTTCGGCCCGTGCGATCGCTTTTGGACGCAGTTGCATTGGCCCTTCACCGTACGCAAACACCCCGTATAAATGGTACAAAATCTTCGTTCACGGCTTTCTCAACCCGCGGCTTATCCTGGCCTGGGAGTTTATACTCATATAAATAGTTCCTTTAGCGTATTGTGTACGCCGCGGCTTATTTTCTCTCGTATAAACGGCCTTATTATCGCCATGCGAGGGAAGCCTGTAAAGCTACCATCACCAGCCATCAGTGCAAAAGCTCTGAAGATGCAGCGACGTATTATCAGTGGCCCTAAGAGATGATGAGGGAGTACAGAACTCAGAAAGCAGCCAATTTCAGTGTCAACTAAATCCGGTTATAAACTCCACAACAATGTCTGCAACGGCCACCTCTTGCAGCCACTTGTTTACTTCTTGTTCCATTCGCATTGTTCATAACATTACTTTTCACCAGTAAATATTTACGATTGATCTTTCGCCAGTTGCTTTTCCTCTATTTAAATAATCCATTTGGTAAAAAGTATTATATTTTAGACAAAGTTTCGCGGATTTTCAAGAAGAAATATTTTCATTCAGGAAGCTATGACTCATCGGCGCGATTCAACGGACTTCAAGCCAAGCGGATTTCGATGTGATCGTGATTTTTGATTGGTTGCTTTTGATATATGTCACCTCTGGAGAGAATAAAGATCTTGATCAAGTTTGAAGAAAACGAAACCTATTGATATTTCTTTAATTTTTTCTAACTAAATATGTCGTAAGAGCAATAGATGACATTTTCCTGGGCCTATAACAGGCCAAAATCCCTTGGGATGTTGGGAGAACTCTCGAAAAGCCTGTAAATCACTCGCCTTCGGGTCGTGAATTACAGGCTTTTCTCGAGTTCTCCCAACATCCCGCACGGTTTTATCACGTTATAAAGCCCAGGAAAATGTCACCTTTGGCTAAAATAACAAATTGAGGTCACCAAGTTCATTTTTGAGATATAAGAAAGTAAAGATGAAATATTGAGAGTTTTAATGTTGCCATGGTAACCTATTTCGTCACAATAGTGGGCGCATCTTTTTAAGCAATAATTAGTGTTTCATATGGTACCATAACATTGCTGTTATGTGATACAGTGTTGTAGTGATAACCCTTGTAATAAAAAGGTCCTTAAGGTAGTGAAACTGGTTCCAGTTAAGTCATCAATCACTCATTTCACACAGAACCGTTGCTTTGCGAAGCGGATAAAATCCTAAGATGCCTTGACAGTGTTCTTCCAATCTCTTCCTATATTCACCGAGGAACTGCTTCTTCAATTAAGGATTCAACTTGCGACAAAACGGCCTTTCGTTACGCAACAACGTCCGATGACAGCGCCATTTATACAACCTTGACAAGCAACACGATCGAGCTTTCCTCTCGCAGACCCGTACACCGTAGTCCGTAACTTAGCAGACGGGCCGATCCATTTCGCTGCTCGGAGCAACCAAAAGCTGCTTCTTACCGGTTCAAATTAACAAAATACCCGAGAGGTAATAAAGTTAGACGTTGACTTTTGTTCGTAGGCTTTGTACGAAGATATCAGACTTTTTCAAACGCAAAAATTTTTGGTTTTATAAACGGAGTTGACAATGTAAATTGACCACCATACAGGGATTATAGAAGCTGACGTTTCGAATGT
>NC_090881.1:40603082-40613082 GCF_036669935.1 Montipora foliosa
ACTGAATTTTCTTTCTATGGCTCCGAGAACACGATCGGGACGTATCATAAGAAAGCCATTTAAGGCTGTTTTGTGGCGATAAGAGGTAAGTCTAAGGCCTCAGTTATTAACCTGTCCTCACCTCCGTAAAATAACCTAATGTTTGTCCGTTCCACGAGAAAATGCGGTTTTTTAGCACCTGAAACACGAAAAGCCCGATTTAGTCTATGTGAAACGTGATCTTAAGCCCTCTATACTCCGATCTGTGTAATCGAAGACGTCTTACAATCGCCTTGCGTAAGTTACATGTAAAACCGCCATCTGTATAGCGCAGTGTGTAAGAAGTCAAAATCCTATTGTAGGTTTTACTTTGCTTAATCACTATACGTACAACTGAGTTAACATTGCAGAAATGTTGTTATACAGTGATCATGCATGACACGAAACTGTAACTGTCACAGAGGACTGAAAATCTGGAAAAACACCCAAATCATTGTTCGTTTTTATACTTGAGAAGCATTATCCGTCTAAACGAACTTGGGCAAGACCTTCTCAGTAACATGACCTAGAATGGATCTATTCTAACTAACGAACGACTGTAAGATAATTAGAGATTCGAAAACTGGAAGAGATGAAATAAGATAAACGGCCAAAAAGTAGGCAGATTGCACTTCAGATCTTCAACAAACATGAATTTCGTAGGTAACAATAAACAACTGCGTTATACATTAATAATTCTTACAAATAAATAGCTTGAAGTCTTTTCTTACATAGGCAAGGGGGGAGGGGGGGGGAAGCTGGCAGAAATAACATCGGAATTAAAAGAATTGTAAAACTTATGACCTTGATAAAAAGCGCGGAGAATTGTTTACTATTAGTTCTGCAGTAAAGTATTGGAAGGTCTTACAATTTCTTGTATAACAGGAATGTATTTGAATTTTTCAGTAAAACAATTTTGTTTGCAAACGGTGATGGCATCCTCAAACTAATGCAGTCCACACTACAATAAACAAAACTTGAGACCTGTTTAATTACATACAGTACTGCAAAAGCAAAAGCAAATCCCGTCGTGGCAGCTCAGGCATTTATCTAAATACGCCGCCTTTCAAACTTGTCTGTTTCGCGATTCCTTCTTCAATCGCCTAGCCAATTTATGGAACGCCATACCAGATAGCATTAAGTTGCAGACTTCCATCTCTTCTTTTAAAAATAAGCTAAATTATTTTTTCGTTGAAAGCCTTAAAACAGTATTCGACGGAGACAATATACGTTCATATAAGTTAGTTTGTCCTAAAAGTCGAAGAGTTAATCCTATGACTATCTGTAGTTGTTAAATTTTTTTAATGGGTACTTTGGGTTAGGTCTTCTTTCTCATCCGGGGTTGGGTTTGGGTGTTAATATTATATGGGGGACCTAGAGTCCTATTGTATTATCACCTGCCCTTGGGCGAATCACAAAATAAATAAATAAATAAATAAATAATTCATTTTCCTTGTTTTTCACCAACTGCTTTGGAACAAAAATGCGTGTTTTAAAGCAACAGGGCGCCAGGGAGGCTGTGTTGCTTAAGTGACGGGGCGCGACTAAAGTTGTCGATTACAGGTTGAGAAAAACCTAGTACAGTGAATATGAAAAATTTACATTGTTTATCGAAGTTAAGTTCTTTCGAGACGTCCCACTAGCATTGAATACGCCGGGAAACAAGCAAGTTTTGAAGGTTCTTCCGAAAGGAAGATGAATATTGCGCTTCAAGGTCGACAACTGATGATACGCTCGGCTTGAGTTAAAAGGTTTTTCCGCCTTGTTTTCGCAGTTTGAACATACCTTGGGTCTCCGAATGATGTAATTTCATGACACCCAAAATACCCAAAAAGTAGAACGAAACAATGCAATAACCACTTAAAACTGTTGAAAAACATAAAAGAAATGCGGCAAAAGGAAAGAGAACCATGGATGGACACAAATTATCCGACAAGCCTTCCATACAGAACCCGCGCCCGCAGTGCGCGCGGCAGTCAAAGCTTTGCTATCCTGTCAATCATTTGCCCTTTCAGTGCATTTCGGTTGTGCGTAACGGACATTGTTGTCGATGTAGCCCGGCGAAAGGACGCGATTAAAGTCTCTATTCGCGAAGTTATCACAAATAAATACATTATCAATACTGTTTTGCCGTCTTATTACACTTGAATCGAAAATACCAGCCTAAATTCGTCTTAAAATAGTTAGAAAAAGCACAAATAACAGCAAAAGCACAACGGCTTACGTTCGAATTCTGCTCGCCGACAACCCAAGTTTGTTGACAAAAAAAATTACCACAAAATGTTTTAAACGGTTTTCTGGCCCTTTATTAATTGCACTCACGTGAATTTTAAATGGAGATTCGGGAAAGAAAAATTGTGGCATGATTCTCAAGCCATTGTGGTGACAAATTCCAACACGTACTCGGGGATGTCAGGAAAACTCAGACCCCGAAACCTCAGACCCCTCCAAATTAAAAAAAAAAAAAGGTTTAAACTCGTCTCAGTTATTATCACCTAAAATGTTTTATGGTCACGCAATGTTCATACAACTACAATGGGACGAGATATTTGTTCTCCGATCAAAACTTCCGTTTATCACTGTCGTGTCGATCAAACAGTGGAAAATTAACAAGGTTTAAATAGCAGCCGCCACGTTTTTTCAAGACAGACATTTTTATGCAAACGTATGCAGCACAAAATTGAGCTAACAAGGAGATTCCATCGCAATCTGCTTTTTGACATTTATGTGCTTTACGTGACTGTCCGTACGCAACATGCAGAAAAAGGGAAAACAGTGGATAGCCATGTTTGCGTTCCAACTTATAACGGGAATAGGAAATATATCTTAGAGGAAACAGTAAGTTTCACACCAAACACTTCTATTTGTTGACGTTCATGATACTGCTTTCTCCGGTCCCGCAGTCTCGCAGTCCCGCAGTGGAAAAAGGATGAATATGAAATGCGGGTAAAACTACTGCTCCCGCAGTCCCGCAGTGGAAAAAGGATGAATATGAAATGGGGGTAAAACTGTTGCTCTGGCAGTCCCGCACTCCCGCAGTGGAGAAAGCAAGTATATGAAATGGGGGTAAAACTGCTGCTCCCGCAGTTACGCTTTCCCGCAGTTGAATAAAATTAATACAAGTCATAACCCTAACCCCTAACCTTAACCCTAATCACTGAAACAAGCGCTTATGCTTAATCAGCAAACGAGTGCTATATTCTTCAGACGATCTCATAAAAAGTGTAGTTAACCAAACCGCAAATTGAAAGCTAAAATGTTAATTAAAAGAGTGCTTCGATCAAATCACAAAAACAAGCGCTTAGGCTTAATCAGTAAACGAGTGCTATATTCTGCAGACGATTTCATAAAAAGCGTGGTTAACCAAATCGCAAATTGACCTGCGGGACTGCGGGAGCACGCAATCGTGGCCGGGTATTCTGAAGTTTAGCCGATAAGGAGCAAAAAAGAAATTGCGATCTGCATTTTAGAGAGCGACTGATCCAAAACAGTGAAAAAATGCCAGACGTTAAGTAGTACTACGTTTAAAGATTACGTGTTGAAATCAAAGGTGTCATGAAAATTGGTTTGAGTATTTAGTACCTGGTGTTAGAGGAGGAGACGTCGTTATTTCTTTGATCTTTGAATGCAGACTACAGACTGCAGGTTCCAGATAGCAGATTGGGTTTAAAATGCAAACTAGGTACAAAATGCAAACTACCGACTGGGTCCAAAACTGACCAATGCTTTGACTGCATAGTGCGTTTCTATGCCAGCGAGATTCTCTTTTGAGTTAACGGTGCTACCAGGGAAATAACTTAGGAAATTTCAAGGTCAACATGAGTCTCGGTTGCTGTGACAGTGTTTGAGTGGAAATTCGTTCGTGGAGCTTGGTCGGCTGAATGGATTAACATCTTGGCTTGAATTCATGTGTTGAAAATATTTTTAAAATGGAGCAAAAAACACACCAATAAATTTCCATGGAAATATTTTAAAGAAATTTACAGTATTTCTGTTTGTAAATTTCATGTAAATTGCTCAGGGGACGAATCATGCCATAACGAGCCGCACGCGCTCCAAACAACCAAAAAACGGCTGGAGCATCCAGCTGAGAAGCCGGAGTCAACTCTGGTTTCTCAGCTAGATGCCCAGTTCCTTGCAACATTTCATTCCCATTGTATTCCTTTAATCTATCATCGCAAATCGTTTGAGGCGTGAGATTTCACGAAATCATGTCATCATCTAAGGGCGTTAAGTTAATAATTAAAGAACGGTATAAAAGACCTTGCCGCCAGCCCTTAGGATGCGAAAAAGCACTCTCCGTGTTCCAGTAACACAATTACAAAGGATTCTGACGATATATTTTATATATGTCGGGAAAATCCAAGAGAATCAACGGTTCCACCGTTTCCTGACAATTCAGAATATTTTTTAAGTGAAGAAAGACTCTCAGGCAAGGCGTCCTTTCCACGGATTTTTCTCGATTAAAGGAAAATACGTTCAATTTGATGTGGATTATAAAACTTTAGTATAGGTCGGGAATGAACCCACTACAACGTTAATTCAGTAAAACCCTCCCTGCTTGCAAACGGGATTCCTGAATAAAATTTTCAACTTTGAATATTGTTGCTTTGGCTATATATTGGAGAAAAGCAAACAATTTTCATTTTGCTTGGAACGACTATGCCAAAATGTAACTGCAACTAAAAGGTTTCCTTCTAGTGTACCTATTGTCATTAGAAGATAGAACTCATCTATAGCTATCTTCTATTTTAGAGTTATTTTAAAAAGACTGAGGGCATGTCTCTAAAGTCTAGAAATCTATAGCTAAAAGTTTCAAGAACCTCTAAAATCAGTACGCGATGTGATGGCTAGACCTGAAGAGGGGTTCTAAAATCTCTAAAGTTGTAGAATATCTATGGTCCATGTTGTGAGTCTAAAATTTCTAAAGCTCTAGAATATGAAAGGTCTTTTGGGGGTTCTAAAATCTCTAAAATCTCTAAAGTTCTAGAATATCAAGCGATCTCTTTGGGGCTTCTAAAATCGCTAAACGTTTTACAGTTCTAGAATATCCATGGTCCATGTTGTGAAAGCTAAATAGCTCAATAGCTAAAATTTTAAACGAGTGCTTAGGCCTGCGTGTTGTAATCGAAGGTGTCATGAAAAATGGTTTGAGCATTTACCTGGTGTTAATTAGAGGAGTAGACGTCGTTATTTCTTTGATCTTTGAAATAAGACTAGGGGTAATCGAAGCTTAGGCGAGTGCGTTCGATGTTTGTAGGACGGTACAGGTTTGGCACAGGTAGCAACTGAGGGGGAGGGTGGATGGTTCGTGCGATAGGGAAATGTTATTACAGTGGAACCCCGATACAACGATCCTCGATATAACGATATCCCCGGTAAAAAGATAAACATGCTATGTCCCGGCAAAAGTTACAGTAAAATGTATGGGACAGAACCCCGATATAACGATCTTCACTATAACGATATTCCCGATATAACGCTGAGTTCTTAGCGTACCGAGCGTAAAATCTTCCCCGATATAACGATATTACAGCATCAGTACACAGATACAACTTCAAATGTTTAAGTTTTGTTTTGTTTTGTTTTGTTTCCCTTTTACGATTCATACCACAGACTTTGTTGTGTAACCTTGATAACGTCTAATGCTTTGCAAATTGTGAGTCATTTGATACTCATTACAAGTTTAATTAAACAATATGTACAGTAGTAAAAAAGCACATGTTAATTTTACCCCGATATAAAGATATTTTGGTTATTTTAAGGCAATATCGTTATATCGGGAGTCTCGTTATAACGATACCTCGATATAACGATCTAATTCCACTGTACTGCATCTATGAACGTGACAACTTGTTAGGCGTAATCATTAACTATTTATTTGGAATTCTACAAGTAGACAGCTACTGAAAATTACTCTAAAATGAAACTATTACTTGCAAGTCTTTTCAGCTTGTGGTATTAAAGACCTAAGATTACTTTTCTGTGCTGAACGCTTGGACAAAATAAATTCAGTTTGTTGATTTCAATGCCGTAAATATCACAAGTCATGATGAAATGGCGCCGACGAGCGTCATATCTCGGTAGATTTACTTTGTGGCACAACGGCCGCCAAGCTTCACAACTCAGTTGATTTACTTTGAGGCAGAACGGCCGCCAAGCTACACAACTCGGTAGATTAACTTTGTGGCAGAACGGCCGCCGAGCTACACAACTCGGTAGATTCACTTTGTGGCACAACGGCCGCCCAGCAAAACAAACCGGTTTGATGCAAGCGCGAGGAGTCGCACACATTTTCCAAGGACAGTGACGAACCATGCTTAATCCAAAGTAAAATTTTACCGACTTCAGTTGACAGACCTTCAGAAATCTTTCAGCTCTTTTCAACGATGAACGATGGAAAATTATCACACCTCACCAAACGCTAGAATAATGAATGCCGACGACGCACAAATCACCACGTGCGATAGTTCGTCAAAGTGAGGCAAAACGTAACTAAGCGCCTCAAAGCGAGGCAAAAGTGTGTCGACGACGAAAATGCAATCTCGAAAAAACTTCCCTTACAACACAAATTAGGGGTTGCGTTCTCGTACCTCGAACGCAATAAGTATGCAAAATGAACACACGAGAACACACGAAAACGAAGCAGGATCTAAGAAATAGCATAGAAAATTCTCCTTACCTTTAAAGCTCTCCGCTCTCAGAGAAAAAACATGTGTCTACTTTATCAAATAGCTTAACACTGTGTGAATCATCGAAGGCAATTAAAACAGTCAAGCGTACAAAATGCAAAACAGTGAAACTTAAAAAATATCGTTTTCTTTTCGTTAGGACAAAGACAAAGATTACGAAACTTGTCACACTCGACTGGAATGTAAATTATTCACAGTTGAAAACACGAAACTAAAGCAATGAACGGAACAAATCAATCTCTTTTCAATCATTCAAATACTTCACTATGTTACGGCGCCGTGAGAATGAAATCTCGTCACTCTTTGTACATTAGAAATCGATATTGTTGACACAACCCAGTCACCTCTTTACTGACACCCATGGTGGACCATTCCTGCACTTTGACAGATCACGAAATAGTGGTATAGCTTCCTTTTAAAAGAACTCCAGAAACAGAGAGGGCAAAGAAAGTTAATACAGTTTGGCAAAATCTTACTGGGAAACTCGGAGATCGTGAACATTGGTAAGATTATTTACAGTACCCTATTGTGGGTTTTAATTTGCTTATTAATCACTATTCATACAAATGAGTTAACATTGTAGATATATTGTTATACAGTGATTATGCATAACACGAATTTCAATGAAGTGTTGTATAAAACCAAAAACGAAAGCAATTATTCCGAGAAATTGAAAAACTAATACCGTTCATTTTGGGTTGACGTATCTTCCCATCTCCCAAAAATGATGTCAACGCATGTCATGCCAAAAATGTGAAACAATCCGATTTTGTGTAACTGTCACAGAGGACTGAAAATCTGGAAAAACACCCAAATCATTGTTCGTTTTTATACTTGAGACGCATTATCTGTCGAAACGAACTTGGGCAAGACCTTCTCAGTAACATGACCTAGAATGGATCTATTCTAACTAACGAACGACTAAGATAATTAGAGATTCGAAAACTGGAAGAGACGAAATAAGATAAAAGGCCAAAAAGTAGACAGATTGCACTTCAGATCTTCAACAAACATGAATTTCGTAGGAAACAATAAACAACTGCGTTATACTTAATAATTCTTACAAATAAATAGCTTGAATTCTTTTCTTAAAAGTATACGCAGGCAAGGGAGGAGGGGAGGGGGAGGGGGGAAGCTGGCAGTAACAACATCGGAATTAGGAGAATTGTAAAACTTATGACCTTGATAAAAAGCGCGGAGAATTGTTTAGTATTAGTTCTGCAGTAAAGTAATTGGAAGGTCTTACAATTTCTTGTATAATAGGAATGTATTTGAATTTTTCAGTAAAACAATTTTGTTTGCAAACGGTGATGGCATCATCAAGCTATTGCAGTCCACACTACAATAAAGAAAACTTGAAACCTGTTTAATTCATTTTCCTTGTTTTTCACCAACTTTTTTGGAACAAAAATGCGTGTTTTAAAGCAACAGGGCGCCAGAGAGGCTGGCGCTTAAGTGACGGGGCGCGACTAAAGCTGTCGATTACAGGTTGAGAAAAACCTAGTACAGTGAATATGAAAAATTTACATTGTTTATCGAAGTTATGTTCTTTCGAGACGTCCCACTAGCATTGAATACGCCGGGAAACAAGCAAGTTTTGAAGGTTCTTCCGAAAGGAAGATGAATATTGCGCTTCAAGGTCGTCAACTGATGATACGCTCGGCTTGAGTTAAAAGGTTTTTCCGCCTTGTTTTCGCAGTTTGAACATACCGTGGGCCTCCGAATGATGTAATTTCATGGCACCCAAAATACCCAAAAAGTAGAACGAAACAATGCAATAACCACTTAAAACTGTTGAAAAACATAAAAGAAATGCGGCATTAGGAAAGAGAACCATGGATGGACACAAATTATCCGACAAGCCTTGCATACGGAACCATGCCCGAAGTGCGCGCGGCAGTCAAAACTTTGCTATCTTGTCAATCATTTGGCTTTCACCGGAAACAGTGCATTTCGGTTGTGGAGTCTGCATTTTAGTAGAGACCTTTAGCTACAGCTTTTTTCGGATTTACCGCAATCCGCAAACCTCAGGATGTCACGTGACTATGGCCTTGCCGTCGCGTTGGACGTTTGCGGTTCACGTTTTTACGGCAAGCATCTCCTCTAGCCGTAAGTGAAATACGGCAGAGCTTTTAGACAAATTAAACTTAATGACCCCACCTTTAAGCCACCAATTCGTTCTCGCATATCTAAGCTCCTTTTATGATAACCTTTTAGGGTTTTGCGGTGACATATAAAGGAAAGGAACTTTATTTAAGTGTCTAATCTTCTAGCGCCGTAAAGCATTAATCGGGGACAATGTAAATTGAAATTAACAAATTAACGCAAATCAAATCAAATCAACTATGTAAGATATAATATGTAATATAATATGTAATATGTAATATTTAATATGTATAATATGTAATATGTAAGAGTTTTCGGGCATTTTAAGCGACATTGACATTGAATGGAAAAACAAACAAGGCGTCCGCAGCAAGTAAAATTCCATGTTTTTCGAGAAAGAGAGCGCGAACATCTTGCTAAATGGTTAGAAACGTCCTTAACTCTGACGGCAAACGGTTAACCTCAAACTGCAGTTTGCGGTTTGCGGTTGAGAGAAAAAATCCGTAGCTAAAGGTCTCTACTGACCGCTACAAAACATTTACTCACCATTGCCCGAAGGGACACCCTTTATAAGCGGCAAGGAAGATGCTGATGAATTTTTGCACAAAAACCTCGGCCCCTAACACCGGAAAGCCAGACTTAGAGAGTTTTTTTAGCGGAAGGCTCACTAAGGAAGAGCTTCTAGAGCTTGGCATGCCCTCCCGCAGGTCGCCAGAAAGGTGCAAACAAGCTGATTCATGTTCAAAAAGAGCAAGAAGGGGTAGTCAAAATTGTGTTTCTTGTACTGTGGGAGAAAACGTTTCCCTCACTCCCAAATAAGAACTTGCTGTGTCTTGCAATTTTACAGTGAATTACTATTATGCCGATAAGAGAATCAACATCAAAGAGGCACTCCCAGGGGATTTGGGGATAAAGAGAACATGCATTGCAACACATTGTTATTTCCTTTAATGTTCTGTGTATTCTGCTATTCCATTACATTTCTTTTTTTGTCGTGGTAAATCATCCTTAGCTGCCTAAAGGCAGAATTGCATTGATTTTATATAGTAAGAGCTAGTACCAGTAATAAAACTGACCCAAAGAGCTTAACACACTGTTCCAATTCCATGCACCTTTTCTTCTAAGAGCTTATGCTATATATACAATAAATATTAAGAAGTTGTTGTTTTATTCCATCAGTACAA
>NC_090881.1:40618082-40628082 GCF_036669935.1 Montipora foliosa
GATCAACACGAATAATGGTTCTGCAAATGACGAGATAGGCGAAATGTAAGGCCTGTAAATGGTAGCGCATAAATCTGTCCTCGGTCCACCCCATCCCAGTGGTCATGCTATATGTCATGTGATTTAGCAAGGTTTGCGATACCGGGTTTAGGTCAAACCTCGACGTTGTTCATTTATCAGATGAACTTGTTTTGGATTCTTACACGGATCTTTCTATAACTGTATGGATAGCAAGGAACGTGAATCAGGGAAAGGTTACATATTAAGCGCACATCACGGTTATTTATGCGTACTTTGTATGGTTATCAAGGAGTACAAATGAGAAGCGTCTAGCGTTACTTGTATTAGTATCTTGTGCGGAAATAAGTAAAAAATTTAATTTGAGCACGGTTACAGTTTGACTTAGAGCGAATTCACTAACAGACTTACAGACGATTCATAGACGAATTACATCGTTCTGAGGAAGAAGAAAAGGGTCTTTCCTGTAAAGTAGATATGGAACAAAAGGAGTGTGGTTCTTTGCCAAGTGGCCACTCGTCACAACGTGCAATATCAACGTTGACTGGTATCATTGGAGCAGGAGAAATTCAACTTGCACGAAAGAGAATTCCTACGGAAAGGGGGTAGGCAATATGAGATTAATAAGCTAATATAAACTGCGTTGACTAACACTAGTAAGCAGGTGAACAGAATCTAGCCTATGTTGGCAGATTCTGGGAATGAGGAACAAGTGCGTATTGAAGTCATGCAGTGAGAGCAGCTGTTTGTTAAGATTCTTATGTTAAGACTTTGGATGACGATAAATATATCAATTAGCCGTTTAATGGTATGATGTCCATGACAAAAACGTATTTCAGTTACAGCAAAGAATTATTGAATTTTTGTATGAGGCAAAGAAGTTACGTGGCGATGCAAGTGATACACGCTCTCTGAAATCTAAGTCGTCCCTTTAATCAAACGTTCAATTTCTCGTCTATCATCTACCAAGTCAAAGTTGATTGAAGCAATGGCTAAGGCTGCAGCACTAGAGGTCAAGGCAACATTCTTAAAGGATAAACAAGCATTAAAGATGGCTTCTGAAGAGCTTGAGCTTCGGCAACAAATTGCCAAAGTAGAAGAGAAGATTTATCAGCAGTTTGACGAGAAAGAAAACGTTGATGGTATAAAGGACTATCTGGAAAACATTAAGGCTAAATGCAATTCAACCCCCATTTCAACTGAGGTTATGCCTAGTCACCAGAAAAAAATTCACGATTCCATCACATAGTAAAGTAATGCCTGCCAATGTTCAAGGCTCAGCTATTTGCACTACTGTCAACGCTCACATCTGAGACTATGCCCATTGTAAATAACATTGCCAAAACCAGCACTTGCATGAATCCAGATGTCCAACCCTTTATTTCAAGGAATTCGTATGCTGGAAAGAGTGTGCAGCAACGCCACTCACTGCTACTATGCTACCTCAAAGAAAATTATCAAGAAAACATGCATATATCTGGAAGAGATTCAAGCTGTTTTGAAATTGCTAGTGCTTACCGAGACTTTCTAGGCGTCCAAAATAAAGCAAGCGGAGCTGTCAGAAGTGATTGTCACACAACAAGCCAGGGGTCTATTACCTACCCACAAACCACCTGTGTTTTATGGAAACGTTATGGCATATCCAGCTTTTATAACAGCATTTACGATTAAGGTCGACAATTCTATAGAGTGCCTGTATTTCTTGGATCAGTACACTAGTGGAAAGGCAAAGGAACAGCTCATAAGTTGTTTGCAAATGAAAAATGGAGATTCCTACAAGGAGGCTAAACGGCTTCTGAAGAGACACTTTGGTGATCCCTAACAAATAACAAACCGGACTGCTGTGAAACCAAACGACGGAACAGGGTCCTTGAGCAAGCAAGAAAATGTTATGACTGGAGTACAATACAATAAATTGAAATCCTAATCGGACTCAACTGCCCCAGCACGGTGGGACCGACTGATATCATCTGTGGAAAAGAATTTGATCCTTACGCTGTACGTTCACTGCTCGGATAAACAGTCCTGTAAATCACAAAAACAATGGAAGGGCACGTTGTCACATAATTCACGTTCATAATGATCATGTGGGTGTGTGCGGCAACAGGTTCGACGTTGCTGAGCGAAAGGCGAAGGAGCAGTTGACGCCCCAATCACTTCTGCAAATGTTCGAGTTGGATTTTTCAGAGAGAGGGAGTGGAATCGGGTTATCGTGTGAGGATACTTGTTTCCTCGTACAAACACAGATAAGGCAATAGATCTGTCATAACAAAAAGGCTGGGATGAAAAAGTTAAAGGAGAAATTCTCTGCGATGGGAAAAATGGAAACGTCTGTTACCAGTACTGGGACAACTTGACATCCTAAGATGTTTCAAGCCTCCCATCTTTGGCAAGATTGTCACAATATGTCCGATGCCTCACGAGTTGGATATGGGCAGTGCTCGTACCTCGGGCTGGTTGATGAAAACAACAAGATATATTGTTGCTTTGTAATGCGAAAATCACGCGTACCACCAAGGGAAATAGTCGGCATCCCAAGGCTTGAGCTTGCCGTAGCTACTGTCTCATTGAGAGCTGCTAACATGCTAAAGGAAGAGTTAGATTTAGAAGAGCTTTAAACGTATTACTGAAAGGACAGCAAAGTTTTCCTGGCTCCAAATATGGATTAAGAGGGTTGAATTCAAAGGACTTTGTGGTGAAATCAGAGTGGATTAAAGATCCAGATTTCTTGTGGCAAACAGAAGATCATTGGCCGCAACAAACTTTGTATGAAGATGAAGTCGACCCCAGATCCCCAGAAGTCGGAAAGATTAAAGCCAATGTCACAGCAGTCAAAGAGAGAAGAGTCATGTTAAGCAGATTTGACAGATTCTCCAGCTGGCAACGGTTGAAGACCGCGATAGCTCTTTGCATGAAATACAAACAGGATATGCCATTTCCATTGCCGAGGCTGACAAGAAACCTGCACTTAATGAAACCCTTCAGTTGAAAAGATGGTGTCAAGGAGATGATGGACGTATTGAAACAGGGACCATCCTAGTAAATGGCCTAGAGAGAGCAGAAACAGAAATAACCACGCTCCTGCAAGCGATGCGTTTGAAAAGGACGTCAAGGTTTTGAAAGGTTTCAAGCCCAAGTTGAGAGTACATGTACACCCCGTCAGTGTTTCAGCCTTATCGTGCTGGGTCCATTCCTAGATACCAATGGAGTACTTATAAAGAGGCGAACGTAGCAGATGACCTAAAGAATCTGGTCAATTTACCCAGCGCTAGTCAAATCTCAAAGTTGATTATCAGGCATGCCCATGAGGAAACTCGCCGCGGTAGAAGAAGTGCCATCCTGAACGAATTACGTTCAAGTGGTTATTGGGTTATCAATGGAAACGCAGCTGTCAGGTCTCGATAGGTGTTACATGTCGTTACCTTCGAGGTAAAGTTGCAGAACAGAAATTGGTCAGTCTTCCTAATTAACGCGTTAGGCTAGGACCACCATTTTCATACTGTGGAGTCGACTACTTTGGTCCTTGGTCCGTTAAACAGGGCAGAAAGGAGGTCAAGCGATACGGTGCTTTATTTAAATGCCGGCAAGTCATGCCATCCACCTAGAAGTGTCACACTTAGTGGAAACACGTGTTCATTCTTACAAGCATTAAGACGCTTTATCAGCCGTAGAGGGCCGATAAGAGGACTGCACAGTGATCTAGGTACTAACTTCGTTGGAGCTGAAAATGAATTGAATAGAGCCCTTCAAGAAATGGATGAAGAAACTCTTTAAACAGAACATCGACTGGATCAAGAATACAGCCACGGCAAGTAACTTTGTAGGAGTGTGGGAAAGGCAAATTCTATCTGTAACGAAAATCATGGCTGCGCTTATGAGGCAACATGGTCATAGCATGGACAATGACTCACTATGCACCATTTTATGTGAGGCAGAAGCTGTAGTAAAGCGTCATTCACTTACTGTTGAGACCCTCAGCGACCGTTGGTCACCTCTGCCATTAACTCCCAACACGTTCTTACTATCAAAATCAAGCTTATTTTGCCACCTCCCGGAAAGTTCCAAAGAGAATATGTCTACGGCAAACGACGCTGGAGACGCGTTCAGCATTTCGTAGATGGGTTCTGGAACAGATGGAGTAAGGATTATCTGCAGCATCTTCAAACAAGACAAAGATGGACGCAGCAGAGAAGAAATTTTACGGAAGGGAATGTTGTTTTGTTGAAGGAAGGTAGTTTTGTTTTCAAGTCCATTGCAAGCGATCCACACATCTCTGTAAATATTCATATGAGAACCACGCGTCACACAGATCCGTCAAAAGGCTTAATTTTAAATATAACGAGATCTAAAAACGTCACTTTTCAGAACAGTTATTATTGTAGAGCTCCGCATGTGTGGAATATTCTACCACCGCATCTCAGAGACCGCAGTGTCCCCATAAGGCAATTCAAGAAGGAACTTTATTCCTATTATATGTACTTGACCAGTCTTTATTTCGATATCGATCGGCCTCAAACGTTTAAATCTGTATGTGTCAAGCGCTACGCCTGTCGGCCTATTCCATCGCTTGCTGTTTCAACTTGTTGTTATTAGCCTTATTCTCTTTGTCTATATTTTGTTGTAATTTTAATTAGTTTAATTTACGAGGATCTTTTGTTGGAGCTCTGTAAGATTACCCGGCCAAATGGCGAAGCCTATAAATAAATAAATAAATAAATAAGGATAGCAGTATTTGCAGAAACAAGTGGCCCATGACTAAAGTCTTCGAGGAGAATCAAGATGATCAAGGTCAAGTGAAGTCCGTAACCGTTCAGTCCTCCAATGGATCAATGTTGGATCGACCTATCAGCAGGCTTGTGCTACAGTTAGAGTCACCTGAAAGAAGACCGGGAATCCAGGGGAGCATGAGGAGCCGTGTGCTAAATCAGATTCTTGAAGGAAGAGAACGCTGTGTAGTTTTAAGCGTAAATCAGTTTTGGTAAACATTTTTAGAGGATCCATGTAAATGCTAACGCATACATGTGTCCTCGGTCTAGCACATCCGAGTGGTCACGTTACATGTCTTGTAATTCAGAGAGGTTTGCGATTCCGGGCTTAGGTCAAACCTCGACGTTGTTTATTTATTAGATGAAGTTACATTGGATTCTTACACGGATCTTTCTTTGACTGTATGGACAGCAAGGAACGTGAATCAAAGAAAGGTCGCTTATTAAGCGTACATCACGGTTATTTGTGCGTACTTTGTATGGTTATCAAGGAATACAAATGAGAAGCATCGACCGTTACACGTATTAGTATCTTGTACGGAAATCAGTAATTCATTGGATTTGAAAACGGTTACATGGCCCTAAATGCATTTCTTAAAGGCATTTTTAAAGAAAGCTGTCTAGCTGTCGTAAGCATGAGATACAATAAAATACAAATTTTATAGCCCCTCCTTAAACAGCTTTTCTCAGCTAGGCGACAAAACGTCATTCGAAGTGAAATAGTGACCTTAAATGCCAACTAAAATAAAGATTTGGTGAATAACCTTTTATCAGAACTTTTGAAACACCCTAAAACGTAGTCAAGTACACTTTGGTAGAGCTATGAGTAAATTGGATACAAGTGTCAATTTCGGTTTGAAATAATATGTGAAGAATTAGGGCAATAAGAGATCATTCCCGTCAAAGGATTACATCTTCCATCTGCACAATTCTTCATATCATACTGAACGGCACTATGTGTACTGATGATAGCTTACCTGATTGAGTTACGCAGCCTATAAGTTTAATAACATGTGGATGTGGTTTCAAGGTCTTCATCACTTCAAGCTCTGATAATAAGTATTTCTTGTCTGACTCAGGGGCAGCAACTGCGAAAGGCCGAAAAAGAAACTTAATTTGTTTTGAAAGGCTGACGTTTCGCAGGGACAACCTCTTGAACCATTAGGGAAAAAAGGATTAACAATTTTTTCTCGCCATATATAGCCACTTGCAAGGAAGCAAAAATAATTCAAATACAACCATATTTAACTATGTCACATTCCAAAACGAAACAAGATTGTGCAAGTAAAATTTTCAATAGAGTTCACTGTTTATGCACTTAATAATTCTTACAAATAAATAGCTTGAATTCTTTTCTTAAAAGTATACGCAGGCAAGGGAGGAGGGGAGGGGGAGGGGGGAAGCTGGCAGTAACAACATCGGAATTAGGAGAATTGTAAAACTTATGACCTTGATAAAAAGCGCGGAGAATTGTTTAGTATTAGTTCTGCAGTAAAGTAATTGGAAGGTCTTACAATTTCTTGTATAATAGGAATGTATTTGAATTTTTCAGTAAAACAATTTTGTTTGCAAACGGTGATGGCATCATCAAGCTATTGCAGTCCACACTACAATAAAGAAAACTTGAAACCTGTTTAATTCATTTTCCTTGTTTTTCACCAACTTTTTTGGAACAAAAATGCGTGTTTTAAAGCAACAGGGCGCCAGAGAGGCTGGCGCTTAAGTGACGGGGCGCGACTAAAGCTGTCGATTACAGGTTGAGAAAAACCTAGTACAGTGAATATGAAAAATTTACATTGTTTATCGAAGTTATGTTCTTTCGAGACGTCCCACTAGCATTGAATACGCCGGGAAACAAGCAAGTTTTGAAGGTTCTTCCGAAAGGAAGATGAATATTGCGCTTCAAGGTCGTCAACTGATGATACGCTCGGCTTGAGTTAAAAGGTTTTTCCGCCTTGTTTTCGCAGTTTGAACATACCGTGGGCCTCCGAATGATGTAATTTCATGGCACCCAAAATACCCAAAAAGTAGAACGAAACAATGCAATAACCACTTAAAACTGTTGAAAAACATAAAAGAAATGCGGCATTAGGAAAGAGAACCATGGATGGACACAAATTATCCGACAAGCCTTGCATACGGAACCATGCCCGAAGTGCGCGCGGCAGTCAAAACTTTGCTATCTTGTCAATCATTTGGCTTTCACCGGAAACAGTGCATTTCGGTTGTGGAGTCTGCATTTTAGTAGAGACCTTTAGCTACAGCTTTTTTCGGATTTACCGCAATCCGCAAACCTCAGGATGTCACGTGACTATGGCCTTGCCGTCGCGTTGGACGTTTGCGGTTCACGTTTTTACGGCAAGCATCTCCTCTAGCCGTAAGTGAAATACGGCAGAGCTTTTAGACAAATTAAACTTAATGACCCCACCTTTAAGCCACCAATTCGTTCTCGCATATCTAAGCTCCTTTTATGATAACCTTTTAGGGTTTTGCGGTGACATATAAAGGAAAGGAACTTTATTTAAGTGTCTAATCTTCTAGCGCCGTAAAGCATTAATCGGGGACAATGTAAATTGAAATTAACAAATTAACGCAAATCAAATCAAATCAACTATGTAAGATATAATATGTAATATAATATGTAATATGTAATATTTAATATGTATAATATGTAATATGTAAGAGTTTTCGGGCATTTTAAGCGACATTGACATTGAATGGAAAAACAAACAAGGCGTCCGCAGCAAGTAAAATTCCATGTTTTTCGAGAAAGAGAGCGCGAACATCTTGCTAAATGGTTAGAAACGTCCTTAACTCTGACGGCAAACGGTTAACCTCAAACTGCAGTTTGCGGTTTGCGGTTGAGAGAAAAAATCCGTAGCTAAAGGTCTCTACTGACCGCTACAAAACATTTACTCACCATTGCCCGAAGGGACACCCTTTATAAGCGGCAAGGAAGATGCTGATGAATTTTTGCACAAAAACCTCGGCCCCTAACACCGGAAAGCCAGACTTAGAGAGTTTTTTTAGCGGAAGGCTCACTAAGGAAGAGCTTCTAGAGCTTGGCATGCCCTCCCGCAGGTCGCCAGAAAGGTGCAAACAAGCTGATTCATGTTCAAAAAGAGCAAGAAGGGGTAGTCAAAATTGTGTTTCTTGTACTGTGGGAGAAAACGTTTCCCTCACTCCCAAATAAGAACTTGCTGTGTCTTGCAATTTTACAGTGAATTACTATTATGCCGATAAGAGAATCAACATCAAAGAGGCACTCCCAGGGGATTTGGGGATAAAGAGAACATGCATTGCAACACATTGTTATTTCCTTTAATGTTCTGTGTATTCTGCTATTCCATTACATTTCTTTTTTTGTCGTGGTAAATCATCCTTAGCTGCCTAAAGGCAGAATTGCATTGATTTTATATAGTAAGAGCTAGTACCAGTAATAAAACTGACCCAAAGAGCTTAACACACTGTTCCAATTCCATGCACCTTTTCTTCTAAGAGCTTATGCTATATATACAATAAATATTAAGAAGTTGTTGTTTTATTCCATCAGTACAAGTGTTTACCTCCAAAACAGCTGAAACAAACATGTTCATTCTGTTGTCAAGACTACAGCACGGAAGAGGTCATGTGCACAGTTTCAACTCCTCACAAAAACAATCAAACATGCCCATCCCCCTTGAGTTGTTCGAAAATGTGCCGACTGTTTGTTTTAGTTTTGTAGTTTTTGCGGTTACTGGTCACGCGTGACTGACGAACATTTTAATTTTTAACACATTTTGAAGCGGTTGGCAGACGTCTCTTTCTCTTCCCGACTTATCTAGGAACATTTAAGGGCCTCTCCTCGCAGGGAACAAAGACACGTACTCTTACGCACAAAACGCGGCGTCTTGCGGAGTCATAAGCAAACCACTTTTTGAAAGTGTTAAGCTTCTTTAGTTTCTTGTCTAATTTAGCTTATTTACTCGTCTTTATCCGTTTGCAATATAGGATTTTAATTGAAGCTTATTTCCATGAGATGCGCCAATTCCATGAAATTTGAGGATGCGCATTTGGCATCATTCTTTTTGTTTTGGCAGATTTCCCGGAAATTCCGGATATTGATAGCTTTACCCAGGTCTTTTCAGTTTAATAGTCCAGTACTTTTCAGATTGATAGTTATTGATATTTTTGCTACCATTATCTCTCAAGCCTTAACTCAAAAGGAATCAAGAAACAAGGGAGACGATCGTCTTCTTCTTCTTCTTCTTCTCCTCCTCCTTTTTCACATGCACCTTTTTGCATGCATCTCTATGTGGGATCAGCATTCCTTGTCAGTCATCTCCACTCTCTTCCTTCAAGTCCTTTATCCCCAAGATATTTCCCGATGTTATCCATCATCTTTGTTTCGGCCTCCCACTTCGTCTCTTTCGCTTTTCGTATCGCACAATTTTCTTCAGGACATTGCCATACCATGACAATCCTCACTTCTGCATTATCTGTACAATTCTTTAGAACTTCGGTAAATAAACGGTTGCCTGCGTGCTCCTACGCTGGTAACTATCGTCACAAAGTATGGATACTCCTGGTTATGGAGACTAAGTTGAACTAAGAAACATGCAAATTCTTTCATTGGGTTCCAATTCCATATTTATGCTGCCAAATCTTCCACGTTGGCGTACAGCTGTGTATTGTCATAAATGTCCATGTTGAGCAACCTCTGCAAAGCAGAAAAAGGAAAAAAATCATAAGTAGAGCGCAAATTCCTTGTTTTTGCTATGACATCAAAGCAGCTGTGTTGATGACCAATGAACAAAAAATGGGCAGCCTTGTTGGTGTCCTTGAGTTAACTCTTTTATTTTTGTTTTCTTCTGTTTCGGTTGAAAAACATGATTGATAATGGAATGAAACCCACGATATATCGATTTATTGCGTGCAATGGAGATGGGATAAGGTACGGATAATATCATGACCCTTAAGCAATGTTGTGGTACCATATGCTTGTTGCTTAAGAAGACGCACTCGCTATTGTGATGTAATCGGTGACAAAAGCAACAGAAAACCTATATTTTGCATGGAAACGCTTACATCTAAAAAACGAATTCAGTAACCCCCATTTTTATTACTGTAAATTGATCGGCAAGCTAAAGTAAACTCTCTGCAAATTTAAAAACAATCTGGAGTGGATTCACAACCACCTTAAATATTCCAGATGTAAAGATAGCTTTGAATCCACT
>NC_090881.1:40630582-40650582 GCF_036669935.1 Montipora foliosa
AGTCTGCGCTCTGCCCTCTCGGTAATTTCTCACTGTACCTTCGTCTTCTTTTCATAAATGTTTTCCTGTTGCACATCTCTAGCCATTCCAAAGTCTGTCACTTTACAAGTTTCTCTTTCTCCAACCAGCACATTACGAGCGGCAAGATCTCTATGAATGATCTGCGGGAAAACACGGTGTTATTGAGGTAAGACTTTGTAGCTCCATGCATGAATAGAGAAAGACTCGTTAAAATCACCTTCGTAATGCTACTGATGGTAGAATTTCTTTGAGTTTGCCTAACAACATCCTTGAGAAAAGCTGATCTATCAGTACTTTGCGCTGCTACGGAAAATTGTAAGTAGACAAAGCAGGAGGACGATAACAGGGTGCCTTGTAACTTGGAAACTGAATAATTAATTAGAACAATTGAGAGAATCTCTTCATGCGAAAAGGGATTATGCCATACTACTCATTGAAAATGTTGTGGTTGCTTTCGTTAAGGTCTGGTCAGTTATCAGAGAGCTGTGCTTTCTTGGAATTACTTAAGTTTATTTCTTAAAGAAAGTCACTTCATGCCATCAGCGCTTTACCAGGAGAGTTTGATTATAGAAATAAAAGTTGCCACGGCACTCACTGCCACATAGAGTTCGCTAGACCTGTAATTATCTGAAACGACAAGTTAACTCACGGATCTTGAAGAAAGGTATTTCATCCCATCAGCGATTTGCCAAGCAAATTTCATCAACTGTTGTGACGTCAGACTGGTTTGGGGTTTGATATCTGGGTCTTTGTAATACGTGTCATGCAAACCGCGGCTCTTTCTCAGGTAACCCAGGAGATCACCATAGGGCACATATTCGATCAACACGAATAATGGTTCTGCAAATGACGAGATAGGCGAAATGTAAGGCCTGTAAATGGTAGCGCATAAATCTGTCCTCGGTCCACCCCATCCCAGTGGTCATGCTATATGTCATGTGATTTAGCAAGGTTTGCGATACCGGGTTTAGGTCAAACCTCGACGTTGTTCATTTATCAGATGAACTTGTTTTGGATTCTTACACGGATCTTTCTATAACTGTATGGATAGCAAGGAACGTGAATCAGGGAAAGGTTACATATTAAGCGCACATCACGGTTATTTATGCGTACTTTGTATGGTTATCAAGGAGTACAAATGAGAAGCGTCTAGCGTTACTTGTATTAGTATCTTGTGCGGAAATAAGTAAAAAATTTAATTTGAGCACGGTTACAGTTTGACTTAGAGCGAATTCACTAACAGACTTACAGACGATTCATAGACGAATTACATCGTTCTGAGGAAGAAGAAAAGGGTCTTTCCTGTAAAGTAGATATGGAACAAAAGGAGTGTGGTTCTTTGCCAAGTGGCCACTCGTCACAACGTGCAATATCAACGTTGACTGGTATCATTGGAGCAGGAGAAATTCAACTTGCACGAAAGAGAATTCCTACGGAAAGGGGGTAGGCAATATGAGATTAATAAGCTAATATAAACTGCGTTGACTAACACTAGTAAGCAGGTGAACAGAATCTAGCCTATGTTGGCAGATTCTGGGAATGAGGAACAAGTGCGTATTGAAGTCATGCAGTGAGAGCAGCTGTTTGTTAAGATTCTTATGTTAAGACTTTGGATGACGATAAATATATCAATTAGCCGTTTAATGGTATGATGTCCATGACAAAAACGTATTTCAGTTACAGCAAAGAATTATTGAATTTTTGTATGAGGCAAAGAAGTTACGTGGCGATGCAAGTGATACACGCTCTCTGAAATCTAAGTCGTCCCTTTAATCAAACGTTCAATTTCTCGTCTATCATCTACCAAGTCAAAGTTGATTGAAGCAATGGCTAAGGCTGCAGCACTAGAGGTCAAGGCAACATTCTTAAAGGATAAACAAGCATTAAAGATGGCTTCTGAAGAGCTTGAGCTTCGGCAACAAATTGCCAAAGTAGAAGAGAAGATTTATCAGCAGTTTGACGAGAAAGAAAACGTTGATGGTATAAAGGACTATCTGGAAAACATTAAGGCTAAATGCAATTCAACCCCCATTTCAACTGAGGTTATGCCTAGTCACCAGAAAAAAATTCACGATTCCATCACATAGTAAAGTAATGCCTGCCAATGTTCAAGGCTCAGCTATTTGCACTACTGTCAACGCTCACATCTGAGACTATGCCCATTGTAAATAACATTGCCAAAACCAGCACTTGCATGAATCCAGATGTCCAACCCTTTATTTCAAGGAATTCGTATGCTGGAAAGAGTGTGCAGCAACGCCACTCACTGCTACTATGCTACCTCAAAGAAAATTATCAAGAAAACATGCATATATCTGGAAGAGATTCAAGCTGTTTTGAAATTGCTAGTGCTTACCGAGACTTTCTAGGCGTCCAAAATAAAGCAAGCGGAGCTGTCAGAAGTGATTGTCACACAACAAGCCAGGGGTCTATTACCTACCCACAAACCACCTGTGTTTTATGGAAACGTTATGGCATATCCAGCTTTTATAACAGCATTTACGATTAAGGTCGACAATTCTATAGAGTGCCTGTATTTCTTGGATCAGTACACTAGTGGAAAGGCAAAGGAACAGCTCATAAGTTGTTTGCAAATGAAAAATGGAGATTCCTACAAGGAGGCTAAACGGCTTCTGAAGAGACACTTTGGTGATCCCTAACAAATAACAAACCGGACTGCTGTGAAACCAAACGACGGAACAGGGTCCTTGAGCAAGCAAGAAAATGTTATGACTGGAGTACAATACAATAAATTGAAATCCTAATCGGACTCAACTGCCCCAGCACGGTGGGACCGACTGATATCATCTGTGGAAAAGAATTTGATCCTTACGCTGTACGTTCACTGCTCGGATAAACAGTCCTGTAAATCACAAAAACAATGGAAGGGCACGTTGTCACATAATTCACGTTCATAATGATCATGTGGGTGTGTGCGGCAACAGGTTCGACGTTGCTGAGCGAAAGGCGAAGGAGCAGTTGACGCCCCAATCACTTCTGCAAATGTTCGAGTTGGATTTTTCAGAGAGAGGGAGTGGAATCGGGTTATCGTGTGAGGATACTTGTTTCCTCGTACAAACACAGATAAGGCAATAGATCTGTCATAACAAAAAGGCTGGGATGAAAAAGTTAAAGGAGAAATTCTCTGCGATGGGAAAAATGGAAACGTCTGTTACCAGTACTGGGACAACTTGACATCCTAAGATGTTTCAAGCCTCCCATCTTTGGCAAGATTGTCACAATATGTCCGATGCCTCACGAGTTGGATATGGGCAGTGCTCGTACCTCGGGCTGGTTGATGAAAACAACAAGATATATTGTTGCTTTGTAATGCGAAAATCACGCGTACCACCAAGGGAAATAGTCGGCATCCCAAGGCTTGAGCTTGCCGTAGCTACTGTCTCATTGAGAGCTGCTAACATGCTAAAGGAAGAGTTAGATTTAGAAGAGCTTTAAACGTATTACTGAAAGGACAGCAAAGTTTTCCTGGCTCCAAATATGGATTAAGAGGGTTGAATTCAAAGGACTTTGTGGTGAAATCAGAGTGGATTAAAGATCCAGATTTCTTGTGGCAAACAGAAGATCATTGGCCGCAACAAACTTTGTATGAAGATGAAGTCGACCCCAGATCCCCAGAAGTCGGAAAGATTAAAGCCAATGTCACAGCAGTCAAAGAGAGAAGAGTCATGTTAAGCAGATTTGACAGATTCTCCAGCTGGCAACGGTTGAAGACCGCGATAGCTCTTTGCATGAAATACAAACAGGATATGCCATTTCCATTGCCGAGGCTGACAAGAAACCTGCACTTAATGAAACCCTTCAGTTGAAAAGATGGTGTCAAGGAGATGATGGACGTATTGAAACAGGGACCATCCTAGTAAATGGCCTAGAGAGAGCAGAAACAGAAATAACCACGCTCCTGCAAGCGATGCGTTTGAAAAGGACGTCAAGGTTTTGAAAGGTTTCAAGCCCAAGTTGAGAGTACATGTACACCCCGTCAGTGTTTCAGCCTTATCGTGCTGGGTCCATTCCTAGATACCAATGGAGTACTTATAAAGAGGCGAACGTAGCAGATGACCTAAAGAATCTGGTCAATTTACCCAGCGCTAGTCAAATCTCAAAGTTGATTATCAGGCATGCCCATGAGGAAACTCGCCGCGGTAGAAGAAGTGCCATCCTGAACGAATTACGTTCAAGTGGTTATTGGGTTATCAATGGAAACGCAGCTGTCAGGTCTCGATAGGTGTTACATGTCGTTACCTTCGAGGTAAAGTTGCAGAACAGAAATTGGTCAGTCTTCCTAATTAACGCGTTAGGCTAGGACCACCATTTTCATACTGTGGAGTCGACTACTTTGGTCCTTGGTCCGTTAAACAGGGCAGAAAGGAGGTCAAGCGATACGGTGCTTTATTTAAATGCCGGCAAGTCATGCCATCCACCTAGAAGTGTCACACTTAGTGGAAACACGTGTTCATTCTTACAAGCATTAAGACGCTTTATCAGCCGTAGAGGGCCGATAAGAGGACTGCACAGTGATCTAGGTACTAACTTCGTTGGAGCTGAAAATGAATTGAATAGAGCCCTTCAAGAAATGGATGAAGAAACTCTTTAAACAGAACATCGACTGGATCAAGAATACAGCCACGGCAAGTAACTTTGTAGGAGTGTGGGAAAGGCAAATTCTATCTGTAACGAAAATCATGGCTGCGCTTATGAGGCAACATGGTCATAGCATGGACAATGACTCACTATGCACCATTTTATGTGAGGCAGAAGCTGTAGTAAAGCGTCATTCACTTACTGTTGAGACCCTCAGCGACCGTTGGTCACCTCTGCCATTAACTCCCAACACGTTCTTACTATCAAAATCAAGCTTATTTTGCCACCTCCCGGAAAGTTCCAAAGAGAATATGTCTACGGCAAACGACGCTGGAGACGCGTTCAGCATTTCGTAGATGGGTTCTGGAACAGATGGAGTAAGGATTATCTGCAGCATCTTCAAACAAGACAAAGATGGACGCAGCAGAGAAGAAATTTTACGGAAGGGAATGTTGTTTTGTTGAAGGAAGGTAGTTTTGTTTTCAAGTCCATTGCAAGCGATCCACACATCTCTGTAAATATTCATATGAGAACCACGCGTCACACAGATCCGTCAAAAGGCTTAATTTTAAATATAACGAGATCTAAAAACGTCACTTTTCAGAACAGTTATTATTGTAGAGCTCCGCATGTGTGGAATATTCTACCACCGCATCTCAGAGACCGCAGTGTCCCCATAAGGCAATTCAAGAAGGAACTTTATTCCTATTATATGTACTTGACCAGTCTTTATTTCGATATCGATCGGCCTCAAACGTTTAAATCTGTATGTGTCAAGCGCTACGCCTGTCGGCCTATTCCATCGCTTGCTGTTTCAACTTGTTGTTATTAGCCTTATTCTCTTTGTCTATATTTTGTTGTAATTTTAATTAGTTTAATTTACGAGGATCTTTTGTTGGAGCTCTGTAAGATTACCCGGCCAAATGGCGAAGCCTATAAATAAATAAATAAATAAATAAGGATAGCAGTATTTGCAGAAACAAGTGGCCCATGACTAAAGTCTTCGAGGAGAATCAAGATGATCAAGGTCAAGTGAAGTCCGTAACCGTTCAGTCCTCCAATGGATCAATGTTGGATCGACCTATCAGCAGGCTTGTGCTACAGTTAGAGTCACCTGAAAGAAGACCGGGAATCCAGGGGAGCATGAGGAGCCGTGTGCTAAATCAGATTCTTGAAGGAAGAGAACGCTGTGTAGTTTTAAGCGTAAATCAGTTTTGGTAAACATTTTTAGAGGATCCATGTAAATGCTAACGCATACATGTGTCCTCGGTCTAGCACATCCGAGTGGTCACGTTACATGTCTTGTAATTCAGAGAGGTTTGCGATTCCGGGCTTAGGTCAAACCTCGACGTTGTTTATTTATTAGATGAAGTTACATTGGATTCTTACACGGATCTTTCTTTGACTGTATGGACAGCAAGGAACGTGAATCAAAGAAAGGTCGCTTATTAAGCGTACATCACGGTTATTTGTGCGTACTTTGTATGGTTATCAAGGAATACAAATGAGAAGCATCGACCGTTACACGTATTAGTATCTTGTACGGAAATCAGTAATTCATTGGATTTGAAAACGGTTACATGGCCCTAAATGCATTTCTTAAAGGCATTTTTAAAGAAAGCTGTCTAGCTGTCGTAAGCATGAGATACAATAAAATACAAATTTTATAGCCCCTCCTTAAACAGCTTTTCTCAGCTAGGCGACAAAACGTCATTCGAAGTGAAATAGTGACCTTAAATGCCAACTAAAATAAAGATTTGGTGAATAACCTTTTATCAGAACTTTTGAAACACCCTAAAACGTAGTCAAGTACACTTTGGTAGAGCTATGAGTAAATTGGATACAAGTGTCAATTTCGGTTTGAAATAATATGTGAAGAATTAGGGCAATAAGAGATCATTCCCGTCAAAGGATTACATCTTCCATCTGCACAATTCTTCATATCATACTGAACGGCACTATGTGTACTGATGATAGCTTACCTGATTGAGTTACGCAGCCTATAAGTTTAATAACATGTGGATGTGGTTTCAAGGTCTTCATCACTTCAAGCTCTGATAATAAGTATTTCTTGTCTGACTCAGGGGCAGCAACTGCGAAAGGCCGAAAAAGAAACTTAATTTGTTTTGAAAGGCTGACGTTTCGCAGGGACAACCTCTTGAACCATTAGGGAAAAAAGGATTAACAATTTTTTCTCGCCATATATAGCCACTTGCAAGGAAGCAAAAATAATTCAAATACAACCATATTTAACTATGTCACATTCCAAAACGAAACAAGATTGTGCAAGTAAAATTTTCAATAGAGTTCACTGTTTATGCAATGATCACAGAAACTGTAACCACACAGCCACCATTTTAATCGAGTCTGAAGACCCATCTAATAACCTTTCAACATTTTCACTGCCACAATTATTTTCTGAGGCATTCCTCGGAGACCATCCGCTGTTGCCTTGGCAACTTGACCAAAAGCTCCTTCTCCAATAATCTTCTCAATGGTCACATGATGTCTGGGAATTTCCCACGAGTGTGTAGAAGGATTAACAGGTTCATATTGTCCCTCTTGCAAGTCATTGGGTGGGGTGGGCTGCTGGTTTTCAACACTTCCCATCTCCACAGAATGCTAAAAAAGAATTGAAAAAAATTAAATAATAATCTACGTTTCGCAAAAGAAGATAAGAAAGAAAGAGGGAAATACTCATTATAGAAGCATACCGTGACGGTGTTCCCCGGTGCATTTTCATATGATGACTCTTGATAAGCCCTTTATTAAAAAAAAGGAAAATAAAGAAAAATTATGAAGGAAAGAAAAAGAAAGAAAGAAAAAGAAAGAAGGTAAAACAAGGATATACATTGAAGGTTACTTTTTGAAGTAAATTCTAATCCTAAAATGAAACTGAAATAGTGATGAATAAACAACGGATTGTCCTCCGTCTCCCTCAGCTTAACCAAGGAAAAAGACAGGAGGAAGAGAGGGTGTCCTCCATACTTACCCTTTTCAATAGGTAATATGTTTTGAGTTTATTTTAGATCGCTTCACACGTATCCCAAGGGGATTAGGCAACAGCCAATCATATGGCAGGAATGTGTTCTTTGAGCATGGAATATCCACGCGGAACACATTCCCGCCATATGAATGGATATTGCTTAATCCCCTTGGAATATGTACATCGTGGGAGTCGATCTAAAAATAACTTGAGACATATTACCAACGGAAAGGGTATGTATGGGGGATGCCCTCTATTCCCACTTTATTTTCTCTTTGTGTGACTTAAGGCTGTAAAATCTTTTACAACCCACACTTCCCCCAGAGATTAATCTAAATATATCTTTAACTAAACAGCTCATGAAAAAGGAATCATGTGGTGTATGAGGAAAAAAATGGCCTGTATTATCCTTGGTAGTCTCCAAATACTGAAAGAAGCATAAACCAAAGAAACGTATCATGTACCGGTGGAATTGAGTCATTTGCCATTGCCAGTAAGACAAACAAATATACGAAACTAAGGCACATAGCATTGGACTACCTTTTCTGTCTTCCAGTGCCTAGGAAACAAATGGTAGAAATAACATGTTAATGAATTACTGGGTAACTGATGTTGGTATGGCCAATCGGTTGACCCTTCAGTAGCATGATTGAGTACTCTGAAAAACCTAAAACTTATTCACTTCTACCGAAAGTCAACAGAACTTGCCTGTTAATAATAATTATTGTAGGCACAAGCAATACTCTAGAGAAATCTTGTCTCGTCTGTATTCCAAGCTTTTGCAGAACCAGATTTTAAGAACTTTTTTTCCATTCGCATTTTTGATCACTTTGAAAAACACACAGTCAAACGCATCCTCACCCTATAAGGGAACTAGGTCATACCTCTAAACTCATCTACTTTACTACTTTACTTTGCGAGAGTACATGAGTTAATGTAAACAGAAATTGGGAAGAAGAAATTCAGGCCGGTGAAATTCCTTCTTCCAGGCTAAAGCCTTTTGACTCCCAGAATTGATACGTAAATCCGCCTTACAATTTCAATGAAATGTCAGTCAGGTATTGAGAATGAATAATATTATCATCTTAAGAGGTGTGATATTGATATAACACCAAATTTTCATGACTACCCAACGACGAATTTTCATGGTATTGAACGTTTCGATCTTGGGAATGAAGGGTTTTCTTCTACTAAACGTTTACTAGTAGCTCATGTTCTTGCAATAAATCTTCACTCTCTCACTGTTTTCACCTCTTCTTGGCAACAAAACATTAACTTACTTCTCTCCAATTAATCTCAACGCCTAGTACAGACTTGCTTGCTGTTGAGATTGATCACACTTTAACAGGATCCCAAAGTCACACAGGAAAGTGGAACGAAAATAGTAACAGACGGACAGCCAATAGGAAGTTTGCTTAGTTCAAAGAACACTGAAACTTGGCCTGGGTTCTAATCGCTCCAAGTCATAAAATCACCCAGAAGAAGGTGCTACATATTGTAAGGAGATCTGAACATCCCCCTTTTAAAACTCTTTTCAAATAGGAGCAATAAGCCATGTTGTTCTTCTTCTATACTCTCATCTTACAACCTTTCATCATAAATTATATGAGACCTTTAAGATCTCACATACTGTTAGGAAAGAGGTAACAGAGGTAGCTGTTGCTTAAAAAAGTTGGCAGTACTGAGTTGCTATGATAACCCAGAGCCTGCTTAGGCAAAGGCATTAAAAACAAACATCAAAGTAAAATTTACGATGATAAATAAAACAAAATTTACCTCTTCTATGGAGCCAAATAATATAAGCAATAAGACCAATATTAATTGCTGCGAGTATGACGGTCAAAGTGATGAAAATCGTGCTGCTACATTTCTCAGCTGAAAAGGGAAATACAACACAAACAAGTGACCCGACGCCCATCGGTTTTGCATAACTGTGCATAAAGTTAAACTGTTGGAATAAGCAGTTTTGTGAATAAATGATAATAATAAGTTGAAAGTACTAGAAGCTTACTAAAAGCTGAATCTTTGAAAAGTGAATTTTACTCTAAACAGTGACCTACGCTGCCAGACCGGGATTTTAACCAACATGTGGAAGACCAACATCTGCTCAAACGGTAATGGATAGGAAGATTTTACCCGTAAATCTGAGGCAAAAGATACCACACAAAAAATAGTCGCAAACGTACCAGAGTGGAGGATATTTTCCGCCATAGAATTACAGTGGGACGCGCCATTACCGTGGCCACAAAGTTTTTTAAATTAAAACTTATACGCCAATCAGGGTAAGCGAATTTGATTGACAGTCACCCCTCCTTGCAAAGGTTGGATCCAAAAATAACTTGAGACGTATTATTTATGGAAAAAGGCATGTACGGGGGATGCCCTCTCTTGCCCCTTGATTTTCTCTTGATTTATATCAAGAATACGTTTTCACATTAATTTTCAAATTTAAGCGTACTTTAGGCAGTCATTTGATAGCTGATTCTTACAATTCACATAGAGCTCTTGTAAGATCTTGTAAAGAAGAGATGATGAGTTAGGGTTATGTAGATATGCTTCAGGGAAACTGGAACTTATATCCAACTTTGTACTCGTAGCCAAATCTGAAGGCCACCGAGGAAGAATGGTCATGCAAGAAGAGACAAATTTGTCATAAAAGAAAAGACATTCCAATGTAAACTTTTTTCTTTTTCGGGTGCCGAAGTCGCAAACAGCTATAAACACGTGATTGGACGAGATAGAAGAGTTTAAAGGAAGAAATGCAGCATTTGTTAGCGTTTGGCTCACAAAAAAGGTCTTCAAAAGTTGTCTTGAGAGGAAGGTCTTCAACAGAATTTTGGCTGCGTAATTCGTCAATGTCATACTATAGAGTGAATACAATATGGTACGTTTTCACTCCCCCGTTTCATTGTTAAAGCTCTGAAAGCTGTACGTTTCTGTTCGAGGTAATAAACCGCCACTAATAAAATTTACCATACATGCAGTCGTAAACGTTCTAGGTTCTGTTGTAAATAAGTATACAGTACCCTCGTTAAACAACCTTGTCCTTTGCTGTGTTTCGAAGTTAGAGCAACCTATACTTGCTTATTGACATTGTCCGACTTAATTATTTCAATTTTCTTTGTTAACGTTCTGTGGCAGAACGTTAACAAAGACAACTTTGGTTAGGGGAATTCCAAAACCATTAGCAGCAGTACACCTGAAGCGTCCTGCATCCTCTTTACCAGTGATGTTCAAATGCCCGGGGACTTCAGTATTATCAGAGAGTCTTGTCATTAGTGGCTCCTTCAAATGACAGTGAAACAAAAAAAACCGCCAAAGTAGGCAAATGGGATTATGACATATGTTGTGAAATTACATCAATTGGAAACTCGAAACAAGTACGACTTCCAGATTGGATTTGAACCCACAACCCTCTAAGATTAAAGAAACGAAAACTGAAGACAGAAAATGAAAAATCCCAAATCTCACTTAAAAGGCCTGCCCTCTTTCATTTCTCCTTTCAACGAAAAGGCAGCTGCTAAGCCAACCATCTCGTTCCTATTTCCCAGAGAGACTTCAGGCAAATTAAATCATTTTAAAGCAAAAGATAATCAGTCTCTTACTATAAGTGTGTAGTAAACACATTGTTGGTCACACGATTTAGCAGTAGTTTTAATATTCAGCGACCATGTGTCAATGTCTTGTTTACTGTAAGGGGCTGCGAAAATGACTTTGAAATGTGCTAAGCAAATAAGGAGTGAAAATGAAATTAATAAGAGAAATATAGAGCTTACCAACGACTTCCACTTTATTTTTGCTTGTAAATGTTACAAAGCCTCCTGGCGTCCGTGCCAAAACTTCACAAGAAAATATGCCATCCATCTCAGTTGTTACATAAAAGATTATCAGAGTGGTTCTTTGAAAAGGACGCCAGTTGATAGCGTATTTGTCTCTAAAATTATCCAGTACTTGAGCCTCTCCTGTTCGCAGAATTCTTCCAAACAAGGTGCCATTGAATTTAAGACCAATAATAAAAAAGGTCAAATCTGATGATAAACTGAACTGCCAGCTGAGGGTTCCATTGATGGTTCCTTCAAGGAGGCTAGCCCTGCTTAGGTGCTCCTCTGGGCCACCTAATGCTGCTTCTGATATGTTCTGGGTCGGAGGAGGTGCCTTCCATTCTATACTGACACAATCTAATAACAAGATAACATGCACTTCTGGTCAAGCCGTGATTCACGTACTAGAGCCATATCATTGACCAGGCTACGCAACATTCAACCATATGGTGAAATTAAGCTTTACAAATAAAGATAAAAAAATTACAGGAGCTCAGTTGAGGCGAAAGAACTTGAGAGGGAGCTTCAGTATGAAGCCTCTGAAAAGTTCTGAGACTACATGTGTTATGATAACTTCTATTATCAATAAAGGGCAAAATTACTGAGGGCTGATTGGCTGAGACAGAGGGCATTTTTTCTTAATCGAGGGCATTTTTGGTAATCGAGGGCATTTTTGGTAATCAAGAGTAATTTTGCCCTTTATTGATAAACAAGTAATCGCATGAGTCCTCGTACTATTAAGGATTAATTGCACTTGTGTTTTGGAAATTTTCCAAATTGCCCTCGTCGCTTCGCGACTCGGGCAATTTTGGGAAATTTCCAAAACACTCGTGCAATTAATCCTCAATAGTACTCGGCCTCATGTGATTACCTATACTAATCATAAAAATTACAATTTCCTCGATTGTGATTGGTTTAAAAAACTCCGATTTTCCACTAATTCACTTGCCAAGTTGTTATCGGACAATTTGTCATCGGAAAGTTTAATAAGTTCATCGGTAGGCACGCCAGAAGACACAAGGGCTGGAGGTGGTGGAGACTCCTGGGGGTGCGGCGAGGGAACCTTTGGACGTGGGTGAGACGGGGAACGTTGTCGTTCATTCCGGTTGTAGGCGGAGGTGTGCTGCTGGCTGTGGTTCGGTAGAGTGGGTTGCCGGAGTGTAGGTATATAGGAAAAAATAGTTGCAAGGTGTGAGCCTTCCAGATGCATCTACTTTTATCCGCTATTAATCGTGGCTTGGTGATTCTTCGACTACTTCTGATCTGTCCCACTTGGTTTGTCTGGGACCTAACTGGTTCTGAAGGAAGACTCTCGCACAATGGCTAACGGGCGGAGTGGCCGGGATTAGGCTTTCATAGATTCTATAGTGCAATTGATCCCTTCCCGGAGGGCCTCCTCTTTCGCCAACCATCCCTGGCGCCAGAGTGTGGATTTGAGAATTTCTCCAGTCGATTGACAAAAAAAGAGTTTGTCGCAAAGGAGGCGGCCAAATAAGATCCGTGTATGTGATAGGTTGCAGTCTGGATGTGGAGTGTTGCGCAGTTGTAACATAGCGCGTGGGAAATGGTCATGGTCGAGGCTGCCTCTCGGGCCAGTGTTCAATATTAGTAGGCGTTTGGCGGTGTTTACTGGGCCCTGTCATTAGACTGAGGAAAGCCGACGGACGACACACGGTGTGATACGCTGTGAACTCTAGACCACCCTCATCTTCCGGAACAGTAAACGTGGCAACTGGTGTGGAGCTCAAAACCTCTACCAAGCCTGAGAGGCGGTCTCCTGTAATTACGTAGAAAGAGACTCCATAATCGAAGAAGTCTGCGAAACTGCTTTAAAAGGAGTTGACGGTGATTTAGCGGGAAGGAGGCGGGATCCTTGGTAAACTGCGTGGAGGTGCTGTGGGATTTGGCAGGGAAGGGATGAGGGGATCAAGACGCAGTCCTGGTACAAGGGGACTCCCTCCTGAGCATATATGGACTGACAAAGGGGCTAGAAGTTGGCGAGGGTAGGATAGTTGCTGTCATAGGTGTCGGTTCCATGCTCGATCAGTTTCAGGTGACCCAGGGATGGGTCTGCTGCTGTCTCTTGTGCTTTGAGGGACCAAGAGATGATGATGTCGTTGCCGATTGACTCCATGAGTGCAGACGCCAGGATGTCAGAAAGGCTCGGCAATCAAAGAGAGACACTGTTAGCCGAACTCGATGATGGGTGTCATGATGAACTCGACGCCCCATGGAAGGGTTCGTTGTTTTAGTCGGAACAATCGCGAGTTGGTTATTTCGTCCAGCTTACAGTGGCCGAGAATCTTCATTAGTGGTTTGTTGTCGGTGACAACCACAAGGTTATCACACCCTTGTGTGAAGTAGCATGTTTTCTCAAGACCCAAAGCTACGGCCAGGGCTTCCCCTTCAATAGCTGCATAGTGTTGCTCTGCTGAGGACAGGAAGCGTGAGTCGGCCAAACTGATCCCAGGTTCGAGTCCTGCGAGTCCAGACGTTAGGATTTTCCTATGATCCCTATCAAGGTTTCAGTGTACAAAATGAACGATAATACTTCATTTGGAAGAAAGTGACAATGAAGAATAATCCTTCAATTGAGGGGGAGACTTGGTTGGCCACGAACATTTGTCAGTATTTTTATGCAGATTTTCCCCTTTCTTTCATAACTTGGCTCTTCTTCTTTTCTCGGTCATTGTAATTTTTATGACTGGTAAAGGAAATTGTGAAATCCGATAGAGAATTGCCAGCTCAGGAGTGATCTTGGCCAATACTACTGATCATATCTTTCTTAGTTCTGTTAAGCCTTTAATAGATCTGTTAGTTTTGGTGATTTACTATAGACTAGGTTTTTGACATATCTTTTGCAACTATTTGTAATAGAGTTAACAATCAACTTAGTGTGATGTAGCAACCTTATTACCACTGAGATAAAACTCAAATGAAAGCACTCATTTGGCTACACCTTAATTAATGTTGAAGATACTGACAGTCCTGCAGTGTCCATAGTAACCCCAAATTGGAGGCTTCGAATGAGCGCAGTGATCTGGCTAAGCTAAAAAGTATGCTCGACCAAGAAATAGAAAGATGATCCAACAATAACAAAAATGTTTCATTCTTCGCAAAATGCAAGAACTGCAAATGTCTCTTGTGTTCATGTTAAGGGATGAGCGACATTTACATTTGTTTCCTCAATAATTATTCACTGTTATTCATTGCAGATACCAAATTTACGCCTTTAAACTTGAAATGGATCCACAGAGGGGTAATGAATTATTTTAAGGGCCATTTGGCTCAATGGAGAGACTTGAAAATTTATTTTAGGCTAGCTTAGCACGACATGACATCCCATGGCCATACTTTGGGCACCGATAATAATAATAATAATAATAATAATAATAATAATAATAATAATTATAATAATTCGCAGAAGTATGGAGAGGAGTTAGGAATGAAGCTAGAGCTGCGACATCCAGATCCATCGGGCACTACAGCAGAGAATGAGAAGATAGAAGGGCGCAAAATTGGAATGTGGATGAAAAAGACCTTACGAAACAAGCACTGTGAAGGCGTTAGAGAACAGAGATGACAGGGAAAGGTCCATACAGCACGCTGGGAAGATAAAGATCTTGATGGTGACAGTTTCGAGTGGATGTCAGACTGGAAACCAGCACCGACACACACAATAGCCTGGATAAGTGAGCCCTACGAACAGCTACTTCCAACAAGAACGCAAGGAAGACCAAAACAAGCGAATCATCGGACGTCGGATGCAGGATGTGTGGAAAGGCGCAGGAGTTTATCGCACATGTGCTGTCAAGTTGCAGTGCACTGGCACAGACGAAGTATCTATCAAGACACAACGGAGCACTCAAAATACTATTCTTTGAGCTGCTGAAAGACTACCAACTGATAGAGGCAGTTCCGCCTTGGTACTTCGCAACGCAACCTAAGCCGCTTTACCAAAATGATCAGGTGACGGCATATTGGGATGTACCAGTATATGCAGACCACACAGAGGTGCGAGCTAAAAGAGTGGACGCGAGGACCGCAGATAAGGAGAGGAAGACAGTAACCCTGTTGGAGATGAGCTGCCCTTGGATTGAGAACCGGAAACTTAAGGACGAGGAGAAAACCTGCAAGTAGGCCCCACTTCGATGGGAAATCAAGAAGCAATACCGGGGCTACAAGATCACTCAAATCAACATAATAATGGATGTACTTGGTGGCTGTTCTAAGGGATGGAGTAGTAGTGCGAGGGAAATACTAGGAGAAAGGCGTAGCAGAGATGTTCTAGGACGGATGCAGAAGTCTGTCTTAATTAGTAGCCTGAATATTGCCAGAACTTTGAAGGTCTTGTGCTAGATTAAGACGCTCAAACACCCGTTGCATCAACCTGATGGCTAGGTCAAGCATAGACCATTTTAAGACTTTTAAAATTTAAAATTTTAATTTTTTTTTATGTTTAACTGATTTTCTCTGTTTATCACACGATTTTATTGTAAATTTATACGCAGGGCTAGTCACGGGTTCCCGCCTAGCTCCTTGTGTGTTTTTATTTTATTTTATAGCTGACATTCAGATGTTGACATACTGCTTACAATAATAATAATAATGATGAGAATAATAATAATAATAATAATAATAATAATAATAATAATAAGTACAATTTCCAGGAAAGTGATCATGGAAAGCCATGGTACCAACAGAGCCTACCGTGCGCAGTGCTTGAAAATGAGAAGGCAAAGATATATTGGAATGTGCCCTTTATCCTTGTGAAGCCACCGGAAAATGGAGCTAATAAGCCTGACGTGATTGTACATCATAAAGAAACCAACATCTGAACTCTACTTGAAGGCAAAGTCTGCCAAGTAGACAGAATTGCGGATCGATTCAAAGAAAAACAACCAAAGTAAATAGAACTGCTAACACAATATGGTAAGCCATCGATTCGAAACCTGTTATTCTCACTAACCCTACCGGCAGTAAGAATAAATAACCAGGGAACTCCTCTTTTTGGCTTGACTAAATCTATATATTATTTTTGTTGGCTTTCCCTTACACTGAGCTTGGGGCGCCAGTGATCCTACAATTTGGGGATCCCATCGTTTCTAAAACTGCAAACGAGTGACCACGAATGAGCACGAATGACCATGAGTGACCACGCGCGCCCGCGAATGACCAAGAGTGACCAAGAGTGACCACGAAAGAAAAATCGTTTAAAAAAAAAGTTTAATTGATAAATTAAAAAAAAGAAAAAGAAATCTGACGTGCTATATTAGATAAACTTACACTGGTACTGCTTTTAAACTTGAACTTGTAGTAAATCCGTGGAACATGAGCAATAATCAGTGTATTGTTCCGTTTGTTTGATTAGCATTGTTCGGATGTATATCGTTTGCACTCGAACTGACTTATTTAACAAATAATATAATAAAACAAATGAAATGTATTTCGTGTTTAATTGGTTTTATGAAATCTAAATCAGTTGTAAAATTTAAATATTAAATCCAAATAAATCAGCTAATAACTCGCGGATGTTGAACATACATAGATCGAGTGGAGCCTGGGACCCGGCTTTCCAAACTTAATTAAACTTTTTAACTGATTTCCATTCATAGACACTAGTAGTAATTCGTGGGCTCTAGTGTGTAGTTTTAGAAACGATCCAAACTGGGCGAAGTGTCCTAAAATTAATTGGCACAAGCGGTTTCAGAGTGAAAATAGAATATTAAAAAAATCATCTGTTGCGTTCTCACATTGTCGTCAAAACCTCAAATTTGGTGTTTTCATGTCGTTGTTATGCAAAGAACCGCAATAATACGCGCTGCACGATTATTTATGCTCCGTTAACCGATGATATCATTGTTTCTGGTGTTGTTGTTGTTGCGGACGCACTCGTCGTTTCCTAAGCTCTCTACTAGCAAAAGGAAGGAGGCGAAGATCTAGAAAAAGTCTTTCAGGTGTATTATGTAGAAGTTGTATCTCGGCCATAAGAGTAATGGCAATAATGAAAGAGGTAGAATAAAGGGGTTAAAAAAGGGTAATTCTAAAACCAGTTGCAAAATTAGTGGAGACAATTCACCTTCTTTGAGCGTTATATATATCTATTATCTAAAACACTGTAGACCATCTTGTCCACTTATCAAGGATTCGATTCAGTTCTAGAACCCATTGGCACACAAGGTCAACGCACGCTGTGAAAATGTTGACAAACAAAGTCAAAATGCCCAAATAAACAAGGGTTTGGATTGTTGCGAATAATGCCCAGGTCATATGCAGTTTCTGAAGAAGGACTCCAGGAAACGTGCAGGATTTTTTTTTCTGACGACACCAAGCTTAATTCACAAATAAAAGGAAATCCGGTAATACCGTTTAGTTTTTAGATAATTTTGAACATGTTTCAGTGTAGCTGTGTTTTTAAACATGAAATTCGGATTTAATATTTTCAGTGGTTTTCCGGTTGTTTTGTTGATTTTGTAATTAATTTGTTTTCGGCGGATTGAACAAATACAGTAAAAAAACGATGACAACAAGAATTTATACCTTTGAAAGATGCAACAGACCAACTTGCGGCTTTTTTCGTTCTTCTTAAGTTCCTTTCAAACACAATTTTGTACCGCATTTTTTTTTGTGGAACGGGCCTGTTGAGCTTTGTTTTTATCGCCCCAGGCTCTGGTTGAACCACTGCTTGCTAAAAATTAAGTCAATGCGGGACAAAAATTTGGCTGGTCTTCCCTGGGTTCTTCCACTTACTTCATTCACTGTCAACTTCGTCTCGGTCCATGAACATGCAAAAAAAAAATACTTGGCCAATATCCAGCCATCTTGACCTCACGCTTGGTTAACAAAGGATTTATTATATGGGATAAAACACCGAAAAATGATCTTTGATCTTGCGGGAACAAGCGAGAAATCCCGAGCGGGCAGTATAGTTCCATCTTGCCCGCTCGGGTAGCCAATCACAGCGCATGATTTGGTTTATCTTTCCCGCTCACGGTGCTACAATAAGCGACAAAAATAGTTGAGACACTGAACTGGGAAGATAACAAATAGGGAAAAATCACTTTTAAGTTAACGTTACTTTTTTCCGCTTGCATTTCCCCCCTCTTCCCCCCCCCCCCCCCTCTCAATGTTGGTAACGGAAAAAGGAAGAGTTGGCGATAAGAAAACAACATTGTTTGAGGGGGAGGGAGTAACATGGAAAGACTTTGGGGGAGGGATTTGTCCTAGATTCCTTAAAAGGAAAAGTATGTCAACCCTTTTGGCGCTTATTGTAGTCATATAATAAAGACAAATACACCATAGTCGCTTGATAGGATTTGGACTGGACTAGCACGCACGCTATGTTATAATAATAATTATTTATTTGCAGTCATCAATTCCTTTGTTATTTTTCGGTTTTTTTTTCTTTTGTTTTCTTTTATCATAATGATCAAAATTACCTTTTTAGAACTTGCATAACAATGATTAATTATTTATTTAGCAAAGGAGCACAATATTAATTTACTAGAAGTGCCCCTCTCCTTTCCATGTAATTTGGCATGATAAACTAATTATGCTTTGTACACTGCAATCTCAGTATCTGTTTGTCATTTATATTTGTGGACCAGAGAAATTAAACAAATCAATCTGTGTCATGTTGAAACATCTGCAATATCTGTCATCTTTACACTGAGGTTATATTAAACCGTCGGAGGACAAATGTAAGCAAGGTTTACTAACTTCGAGGTAGGTACCGGTTCTTATTCTATGACTGTCTATTCAAAAGTTAAGGTCTAACGGAAATCAAATTACTGGCAAAATCTATAACTATAAGGAATTTCTATGTAGAACATGTGACCAAAACCTTAAATATCGACATCACTCAGACATTTCAATATTGCTTCACCATGATGTAATTCTTAGAATCAAAATGGCACTTTATTATTGTTTTGAAGCGTGAAATGTCCATCCAAATGGACGTGGATGAATCGAACGTTTTGAGCCGCGTGAAATTTGGTCCCCTGGTCCTTACTACTCTTTTGTCTTGAGTCGATCTCGACTTCAACAAGATGAGAAACCTGTACGTAGCTTCACCATTTTTTTTATTATTTGAGAACTCCAAAGCAAGTTACGTCATATTGGAAAGTAATCAGTGCTCTATCACCAGGCATCTTTGTTTGCTCCTTTGATGTTTGCCGAGCTTTAAAACCAGTCCCCTCTATTAACTACGCTCTTCGAATCAGCGAATAAATATTTGTGAAATTATGGAATGAATTTTGCTGGAATCATCGAATGAATATTGCTTAAATTATCGAATGAATATTGCTTGAATTGTTTCATAAATTGAGGAGAGAATCGGATGCGTATCAAGGCAAATTTATCGAATTTTGATAGTAGTTTATCGAATGTATTGGACAAACTCAAAAATATTTGAATTTTATTGTCAATAAGTGGAAACTGATAAAACGCATATACGCGAAATCGAATATTGACACATTTCGGCAACCATACTCCACTCAAAGAAAAAACTTGACTTTGCTCTAACATCCGCTGACCTGAGTGATACATACAGCACGATATAAGCTTTCTCTTAA
>NC_090881.1:40668082-40670582 GCF_036669935.1 Montipora foliosa
ATCCCAGAGTCTCTCCGGGCGCTCACCCGCTGACCAAGAAGTCCGAGGACTCTGGGTACGAGATTGGGTACGAGATTGAGTTCGTACAAATTCCACCCAACTTTGAAAGTGGACGAGTACTACTTTGGATCATCTCACTTTCGTGATCGGCAACCATGTATTCAGCTCTTTTCTGTATTCTGATGGGACTCCTCTTAGTTTGCCCAGAAACAGGCGAGTTTTGATAGCTTTACTTTTTACATTTTGTTGCGAAGTCTAGGTCTGTGGCAATATTCACCATGACTTGCAGTTTTAATATTTGGGAATGATTCACAAAGCATGATGTTCACAGAACGGTTAATAAATCAGCTGTTCTGCCTAAGGACTCTGTTTCAAAGAATGAGACGTGCCTTATACACTAATTGGGGTTAAATAATGCGGAAGGTGTTTTCTCCTGCACTTCTTTTGTACGCGCAACAAATTCAATAAAGTGAAAGTGAAAATGAAAGTCAAATTAAAGAGGCAGCTTTGCTCGTGCCAGGTTCCTTTAAGGAAGAATCGGTATCTTTTTTCCTTCAGCGGGAAACAAATCTGGTCGTATTGTAAGGCCCAAATTGAAATAGCATCACAATTAGGTTGACAGCCTTGATTTGCTAAAGGAAACTGCAATTATGATTTTATTATTTCTGTGATTCTGGTTTTGTTACACAAACCAGAAGAAAAACAAGAATCATTTTTCTCAAAGAATTGAAAAAAAAAACTGAGAGAGAACTAATAATAATATAATAACATTATTATTATTGGCTAGTGTTTCTGTCCTGAATGGTGTTATTGTTTAATACTTTAACAGGGAAACTCCTAAAACAGTGTGTTCACTATACTGGATAACAGAGAAAACCATTAAGAATAACTTTACATCACATAGTTCAGTGCTACCCATAAAGAGAGTCTATGATGTCATACATGTGGGCTTAAAAATGCTGGGAGGTTTAACAAGTCAGTAATAAGCAGAGATGGATTCAGATTTTCAAATTTAGGGGTCTTTGGACCCCCAAATTTTTCAAGAAGGGGTCCAAAGACAAAAATTTTGCAAAATTTTATGAGGTCCAGCTAATTAATATTCAAGAATATTTAATATTTGATCTATTGCCTCATGATTGCTGCTGCAATACCTTTTCAGATTCTGAATTGCACAAAAATGAAGTCTTATCCCTCCCCTTGAATATGTACTTACAATAAAATGATCAGTTTCTTGAAACTGTTATGCCCATTGATTCATCCTCTATCAAAATTGAGTTGTAATGAGCGGTCAAAGCTCCATTGATTACCTCTAAAAATGTCTCGAGGAATCTGTATGCTGTAGGAACTGATAGCTCCAATTGATAAATGATCTAGATTTTGATAGCCAAAAAAAAAGGAGAACTCAATCTCAATTTTCCATAAAAGAGCACTAATTTAGGAACAAAAGTGATACACCATTCATCGTCGCCCTGTGACTAATTGCCATAGCTAATGTTAATAATCAAGGGATTGAATACATTTAAGTTTCATTTAAACATGTTATTTTTAAGACTAACTCCAAAAAAATTGCATTATTTGCAAGACAGACAAGTTACGTACGTTGCGATTGTCTCGCCTAAATTTAAGCACCGCAGATGACGTCATGCAACACTTCCGAATTCAAAAACAAGAACTTAACTCTTCAAGCTGGACAAAATTGTTGAGAAAATGAAATCATTTGACTACAAAAATTCAAAAATAGCAGCTTACCTTAAAATTTTAGGAACTGAATCATTTCTCCATGGTGAGAAATGAGAATTTCGTTGTGAAGTATGCTGTTGCCACAGTTTTCCTGGCGTTTGTAATTTGCATAAACATTTGATTTTTTTTCTGCGTCCAATTGGACCCTTATTATATATTGTGTGCGTTCAAAAATTGCTTAACTTATCTCTTGAGAACTTTAGCTTGTAAGCTCAAATTGCTAAAAGTTTGGGAAATGACCCACTCACCACCACTGATCAACTACCACCAACGGCAGAAGCATTTTGAAGTTGTCTGAGCAATTATCCGAAATAGCCGAATACACATTGACCTTCTCTGCAGATTCATTTGAGGCAAACAGGAGAACTTTCGTTGTTTGAAAAACATCAGTCACTTGTGTGACTCGCAGCAGCATTCTCCTTACCAGAATAAAACGTTAGTGGACAACAAAGAACAAATGGCTGCAGATTAAGGCTCATGCGGCCTACTTCCTGGATGAGAGCAATTAATAATAATTGTTCTATGACGGGGCGCTGGAATGCGCCTTGTTGGTTATAATCAATTGATATCCAGCAAGCCCGAGTAGAATAATAGTGTTGTATTAAAAATTCCAGGATCAACAACTCTTCCATGTTGTGTTTATTGGCTTTTGTTGGCCATTTTTCTCAGAAATGGAAAAATGTTTTCAGCTCTCTTTATTGCTGACGCGTTCCTTGTCGATATTTGGTACAGCAGGTATATGAACTGATAGCCTGTGTCT
>NC_090881.1:40673082-40675582 GCF_036669935.1 Montipora foliosa
GGAATTCCTAGAAATTATTTCCTAGGAATAGGACTGAAATTTTGGGCAATAGCTGAAATCTTCTTGAACAAGGTCAGAAAAATCAAGAAGAATAGCTTGAAGTAACTTAGAAATAGAAGTGTACACATGTGGAGCACAAGAAACAAGGTTATAATATCCTGCTCCTGTAAAATAACATTCCAGCAAATCAGAAATGTGCTGGAAACTACACAAAATCCATTGCAGTCAAGCTATTAACAGTTACTACGTAACCATAGCTCACAGACAAAAAAATTGAATACAGACTTCAAAGCAGTTACATTTTACCTAAACATTTAATTCATGTCAAAATCTTTGGATTGGGTTCTTGTTCTAAATTAAAATACAAAAAAAGCTTTTAAACATTTCAGATAAACCAAAAAACTATGACAAGTCTGCAAAGAGAGATCCCCAAATACATCAAACCATAACTGGTTGAGGAGACAGAATTGGCTGCTAAGCATTTTTGTCTGCTGTAAAGGACCTTTTCCTGCTGTCCCATCAAAGAATTTTTCCAGGAAGTGTCTCTTAATATACTCTTTCATGGCAACTAAAAAAATATATAGTATATATATTTAAGTGATGCATATAGTGATTCCTCTAAATCATTGATCATTTCTATTACAATTAAAGTGTGTGAAGAGTAGACAGACTCATAAATTTGGGCCTCTTTACTTACAAATCGAGAAGGAATCATTTGTCAATCGTATACATGTAACTTGCCGTATGAGCACTTTCTTCCCAAAGCATTTGCTTCACCATTTGATCTAAAACTTCATTATTCTTGTTAAAGGTTTTCTTGTTAAAGGGTTAAAGCATTTAAGCCAAATTGCATATCCTTGCTTCACAAATTGAAGGTGTGAAAATGAATTCTACATGAATGTAAATCGTTCCTCATCAAGTCAAATGTTATTCGCTTAAAGTTAACGCTTACCTTCTTACTTGAGTTGTTGTAAGCATATTCTTGCCTGGATCAGCGTTTAAAGAGTAAAACTAACAAACATAATTGTCAACACGAAAGTGTGATCGCAGATAGAAACGTTTGTCTGAATAAAACCGCCCAAAAGAGCTGTTGGACTGGTTACCGCTGACTGCGGACAAAAATGAAAAGGGCTCACTAGTTTCCAGTCTGGTTTCTTACGTGTTATCCAAGATGGCGGACGATGACTCTCTCTCTCTCTCTCTCTCTCTACGGATTCATGTTAAATGAGCACGATTAAAATATTCGAAAGATATTGGAGTTCATTGAAGGGATTAAGTGCTGACTTGGAGTGTATAATTTTCAAGAGTAATGCATCATGTTCCTTTTGGGATAAGGCCGATTATGAGAGCATCAAACAAGGTAATTGATGATACAAATAATGTATTTCTCACAATCTGTAGAATGCATCAGACTAAAAGCTTTATTTTCATTTCTCCGTGTACATAGTGATTTTATGTTCAAAGTTTGGAGCTTTTAAAGGCCATTGCTTAAGCTAAGTACATGTATATTACAAGCAGTGAATTAACTCGAAAGATATCACATTCATATTGGGATGCTTTGAATTAAGACCAAACCTTGTTATAAATGTTGAAGTTTAATAAGCTCATTTTTTCAAGGCATCAGATAAAATCAAATCCTAAAAGGGCATTTTAACTTTGACTGTTGTCTCACTGGCACATTGAGTACTATTGCACAAAATTCTCAAGAATTTCAACTCACTGAAGTGACCCTCAAGTTGAGTCACTGAGTGGAATTGCTAAAGATTGCCATAAATTCCTAGTCCACAGTACCATTTTAGCTTTCAATCCCCAAAAATTGGCTAGAGTTCTGACTCACTGAGTATTGCTAATGGCATACTTTGGAATTCCTAGGAATTTCAAGCCTGTTGAGAGACCATAATCATCAATTCTTAAAAATTCTTAGATATTCATTTGAGTTGTGAAAAGGTCGACCGATGATGAATACATTAAGTGTACATCTTTGATTGCTCCTCGTAAAGCTCATACACACAGTATACACTACAAATTATGTTGTTAATGGGGTGACCAATGATGGATACAATAAGCATACATCTTTCTCAACATCTTCCATGAAGGTCATTTGTGATGTATACACAAAGTATACAGGCCAGACACAACTGAACACTGATCCTGAAAGTATACATCACCATGAATGTATATTTGATGTATACTAAATTTATACACCTAATGGATGTAATACAGATAATGTATACTTTTTGTATACAAAAAGTATACTAACCATACTTTACTTTTGATAAAGGATATTCAGTTAACATTGCTGTTTTTCACATGCCCATTGATGTATAAATTTATAGCTTTTGTGACTTAATTTGAGTCTCATGTTTCAGCGCCAAGGAAAAGTGGCGGAACACTTCCGTCCCCAGAGGTTGTCCAGCCTCCCCACCTCCGGCCTGACGGTATGTATTGGGGGGGGGGGGGGGGTGGACGTACGATGATGTATTAAGGATCTAGTCTGTTT
>NC_090881.1:40680582-40683082 GCF_036669935.1 Montipora foliosa
ATCTATCTATCTATCTATCTATCTAAGGCCATTTTAAATATCTTCATACTTCTCAGTTTATTTTGCTTTTGAAATTATTAACTTAACCAAAAACACATAACGTGAGGCTGTCAGTGCTTGTTTCAACAACTTCATTCTTTTTTTTAACCATGATTACATTTATTCTAGAGAAAAAGTTTCTCAAAAACTGTCATGAGTACACCATTCACAACTTTGATACCTTGACAAGGCAACAAGACCCTGACTGGAGACAAAGCCAAGCTGATTGTTCAAAAAATGGGGGCCATCTCGTGTGCATAGAGCATAAAGACGAACTAGACTTCCTGGTACATAAACTTAAAGAACTGGAATCGGCCGGTATATCCGAATATTTCATTGGCTTACAAAACCAGAATAGTGAGTGGACTTGGATATGCAACACAAATATAAGTGTTACTCCAAGGAAGCCTCCCTGGTCTACAGGTCAACCAAGTGGTAATGGTAATTGTGCCAAAATGTACTTTCATACGAAAAGAGGCCCAGTTTATGATGACATACCCTGTGAACATTACAAGAAGTCATATATTTGCGAAAGGCGCATTGGTAAGTCTAAATTTCCATAATTGAAGCAGTATTAATTTGGGGGATTATCTCAGAGTACGTTTTCTTCTCCAAAGCTGCAGCTTTGCATCTGTTCAAGGAATCTTGAGAGATTAATAGTTATACGCTAATGCTGCATTTGAATTTCAGGAGACAACTGCCAACTGTGAAAAACATCTCGAAAGTATTTAACACGTTTTCACGAAATTTCGCAATTGACTAAGCGCCTCTTCATTAGTGTTTTTGGTTTCTAGATGTTAAGGTTGACTGACTAGTGTAATTTATTCGTTTTCATTTCATTTAATTATAAGGCCGGTTTTCATAGCCTTTTGGAGTTTTGTTCGTTTCAAAGCAGTTCAAAGTTGTACGCCAAACAAGGGTAGTTTGGTTCCATTGATAGTCAGTTCGACATTTGTTAGTTGCTAAGTTAAGGTTCTTCTTCGACGCTTCCAGTGCAGTCTTCGTTGTAACCTTGATGCACCTTTCACTAAGTCCCAGCTCCGAAACAAATGTGAGTGTTGTTTTCTATCGCTTTTCCGCTTCACATTGGTTTGCTTAGTAAAGTTCTTTGTTTGTTTGAATTGTATTTTAGTTTTAACTGCTTTTTAGTCTACAATCACGTCTACTTTAATGAAATGTGTTAATTTGTTAATTATAATATTAACATTTCACTGTCGTATCCCCAATGATAACTTCAGTTAGTGGTTGCACCTTGTCACGCACAGAATGAAGAGCGATGTGGTAGGTGTATTCTTCATCGGTGGACTCATCGCCATCACTTTCATTCACTGTATTAACTTTCTTGCAAGTTGATCTGCTTCCACATACCCTTGTAAAATGCCCTTTCTTGTGACAGTGCTTGCAGGTTTCATTCAGTGTTGGGCAAGATCACCCTTGGTGAGGGTAATTTTCTCCACTCCTGGCAGTCACTTTCCTTCTTTGACTGTTTGAACGTCTCACCTTCTTCGATGTCTGTGGCTTGCTTTTTGGACATTTCTAGACCCTGGCCATAGTCGAGTAGAGCTTTGAGATTCATGTCATCTCAAAGAGCTCTGCAACGTAATGATAAACAGGACACGACTATTTGTGACTGAATTTCTTCATCTTCGTTAGTAAACCCGCATGTTCAAGGCGTCTGAGCCTTGTGCAGTAAGAGTCAAGTGACTCGCTGGAATTCTGAGTAGCATTTCTGAACATGTAAATCTTGTAGGTCTTGTTTACTTTTAGCTGGAAGGAGGCATTCAGAGCCGCTACAGCTTTCTCATACACTTTCTCTTCCCCTTGATCTGGAAGTGTTTCGAATATGTCGCTGACTTCCTCACCAGTGGAATATAAGAGCAGCTCTTGCTTGTATGTCAGATCTTTCACATCGTGGCAGCGAAAAGTGTTTCAGCCATTTCTGCCAACGTGGGCCAACTGAAGTGTCGTCTTCGTGTATGGGGAACAAAGGAAATGGAGGGAGGATGTTCGCCATGTCGCTTCTTTCCAATGTGGTGGATCCAAAGTATCTGTAAAATGAGCTGTAGTTGTAGGCGCATTCACTTGAGTTATCCTCGTTGCCAGTTATAGAGGTCATGATTATTAAGACTTGCTTTTTATTCTCCAACACAGTACTCCTTCCTCTACAGTACACTCTCCCAGTTCCTTCTCCTGCGCATGCCCGTCACGCAATACAACGACATTACAGTTGTGTCAATCACTAAAATACACACATTGTTTTAAAGTATATTTATATGATTACATGTACATCTGGTATTATTATATGAATAATATAGATGCACTTACATTACAGAAAAAATAAGGAGTAAAATATAATATTATTGCACTGTTCAAAAATTACAATTCAGTTTTTTAATAAATTTTGTGTAAGTACATTGTAGGAGAAGCTATTTGTGTTGTTTTTTAAAGGAATTATAAGGTA
>NC_090881.1:40685582-40690582 GCF_036669935.1 Montipora foliosa
GGTCTTTAGCTCCCTCTGGTTTAAGTGCTTCGCATAGTGAGATGCCATTAGTTGTGTGAGGTGTGGCCCGACACTGCCATAGAAATTTGTTGAGCTCTTGTTTCCAGTTCTTGTGCTCGATGGTCGCGGTTCTCACACATTTTTCTAGTGTCATCATGAAACGTTCTGCATCGCCGTTTGCCCTTGGCCAAAGAGGCGTGATCTTGCATTCTTGCTTCCATCTGTCGATGCGTGCTGATTTTGGCTTGTGACTGTTGAAGATCCCCAGAAGTGGCTTGTGATCTGTGGCGATGGAGAACTCTCTGAACTGGTGACCAATAAAGCTTTAAAACAAAGGAAAACCATCCAAGGGTCTTTTCGCAGTTTATTTCTACCTTGAAGGCCATGTGTGTAATTGCTGTCATGGGCTGTCATGCAATGAACGCAGAGTGGATGTTTTCCGCCCACCAAACTCTTCACCCTGATCCTCTTTTGTCTTTTTCTTGTCATTTAAAGGGGCTAGGTCACGCTATTTTAGGTAATTTTATTTAATTTTGTTATTAATGAGCTCTAAACGTCAAATTGGCAGAGCAAGAGTCTTTCCTTTGCAAAATCACGGCCACATAACAACTGAGAATGATTTTCCAGCTTTGTAAATGAAATTTTGATATAGACTGATATAAATTTGAAAAAAGGTGGGCCGACATTTTTCAAATTTACCCAAATTCAATCCATTTCAATTCTCTCCAGTTTTGTCCATCCATGTCCCTTCTTGGCTTCCCTGTGTTTTGTTAGAGTTCTTCTATAGTTTTGAACAGTTATTTTTATATTTTAGTTAATTCTATGACCATTCGATCAGTGCTGAAATTGCCTAAATTTGCGTGACCTAGCCCCTTTAAGTAGGCCATTGTTGCTCCTTGTTGGTCATTGTAGAGCTCTCATTGTAGCTCACTGTAGGTCATTGTAGATCATTGTAGACTATGGTAGGTCTTTCCTTGTTTTAGTAACTGACGTCATCATTTTTCTCAAAACCAGCTTATTGACTTTTTTCAGAAAAAGGTATGCGAATGCCGCAGTTTAATCTGGGGCCTGCTTAGTTCCAAAATTCATGTACATGTAGATCTTACTGGTAAGGTAAATGTACATAATTATGCCCTGATTTGCATCAGGCCAGGAATGAAGCAGGGCTGTGTTGTGTCAGCTTTTCTGTTCCTACATGTACTAGCCAGTACTTCTGGCAGAGTGGTATTGAGCTTCCTCTGGTTAAGTGCTTCGCATAGTGAGATGCCAGTAGTCGAGTGAGGTGTGGCCGGACACTGCCGTAGAAATGTGTTGAGCTCTTGTTTTCAGTTCTTGTGCTCGATGGTCACGGTTCTCACACATTTTTCTAGTGTCATCATAAAACGTTCTGCTGTGCCGTTTGCCCTTGGCCAAAGAGGCGTGATCTTGCGGTCTTGCTTCCATCTGTCGATGCGTTCTGATTTTGGCTTGTGACTGTTGAAGATCCCCAGAAGTGGCTTGTGATCTGTGCCGATGGTGAACTCTCTGAACTGGTGATCAATTAAGCTTTAAAACAAAGGAAAACCATCCAAGGGTCTTTTCGCAGTTTATTTCTACCTTCAAGGCCATGTGTGTAATTGCTGTCATGGGCTGTCATGCAATGAACTCAAAATGTTGGGTGACAACGCAGAGTGGATGTTTTCCACTCACCAAACTCTTCACCCTGATCCTGTTTTGGAAGTAGGCCATTGTTGCTCCTTTATAGGTCATTGTAGATCATTTTAGAGCTCTCATTGTAGTTCACTGTAGGGACATTGTAGATCATTGTAGACTATTGTAGGTCATTCCTTGTTTTAGTAACTGACGTCATCATTTTTCTCAAAACCAGCTTATTGACTTTTTTCAGAAAAAGGTATGTGAATGCCGCAGTTTAATCTGGGGCCTGCTTAGTTCCAAAATTCATGTAGATCTTACCGGTAAGGTAAATGTACATAATAATTATACCCTGATTTGCATCAGGTTAGGAATGAAGCAGGGCTGTGTTGTGTCAGCTTTTCTGTTCCTACATGTACTAGTGCTTGACTTTGAGTGGTGGACGTTGCAGAAGAACAGTTATCGGATGGCAGTTCACATCTACAGTCTGTTGGAAGATGCAGGTTTTGCACACTGATATCATCAGTGACAACCACATATAGTTGAAGACCACAACATTGGTGGAGTTGGAGGGTTGGGTTTAATGAAGCTGAACAGTGAGAAAATGTAAGATGATGAGATTGAATGTGAGGAAGAAAAATAATGCAAGAGTCAAGGTTGGTTGAGGATACATGTATGTATAATGTATGCTGCAGAGGAATTTCAGGTTATTTAGGAGCAATAGCATCAACAACTGTTGGAGACACACAGGCTATAATGTCAGCAGGCTGATGGAGGCAAGTGCAGGGTAAAGAAGACTGGGCAAGTTCTGGAGGACAATAATTATTAACCTTTGAGTGTAGACGAAGGTGCAGTTGAAGTCAATGGAGTGGTCAGTACTGTTATTATGGGATTGAATTATGGAGGATAATTAAGAGACGAATCTTCAGTTTATACATGGCAATTCAGATCAACTAGTTGTTCCAGTGATCAAAATGGGTGTTCCCTTTGAAGAGGGCAAGTTGTTATTGGTATCTCTGGCTTATGTTCTGGGATGAGGGAAGTAGGCCTCTGCCTCTTTGGTGTATGAAAAATACATGTAATAATTTAGAGCAAGATAGCCCGTATTAAAGAGTTTGTAATTACATTCTGTTAAACCCCTTTTGTTGGACAGACTTTTCATGCATGTGGCTCTACCCATGTTTTCAGTTTTCAAGCACCAATAATTACTAAACTTGTTGGACAATAGCAGCATTTCATTTAGTGAACCACTGGATGCTGATATTTTGGTTACAGCTGTATTAATTGTGGTTTAAGCCACCCCTAAAATCAGTTTTCAGGCCGAAAATGCCTCAGATACGTTTTCCAAGCCCCTGCACCGGGTGGGTCCTTTTTTAACCCACACTGTCTACTTTACAGCAACCTCTGGCTTCTTAAAAACTTAAAGAAAACCCTGACCAACATTCAAGGTCTTTAAGTTAACTGAGGAGAAAGTGCTACACTGTACCTTAGTAATGACATAGATATGAGGGATCTGCAAATGGTAAGACACACTTAGTCAGGGGTTCTCAATAAAGCCTGAAACCTGTAACACCTGCCACAGGTGTCACTGGTAAGTGTTACTGCTCTGAAAGCACCTCGATCAGTACATGTACATGTAAATCAGTAAGTCTTGAAATCAATATTGCAAATGAAAGAATGACTTTTGTAGCAAAAAAAGAATTAATGTTTAAAAGTATTTAATGTTAGTTGCTTGTGCACAGAATGACTGAACAATCACTGTATTTGAAGGGCCTTGGTCGCAATAAAAAACAGGGCTGCCATATTGAATTTGAAACAGTTTTGGCCCAGGCCACTCATGGATTTTGTTCCAAGTGCGGCCATGAACGCTGCGAAGCGAAAGGCTGACCAACCAGGGATCCTTTGCTTTTTCTCAAAAAGTAAAGCATTGTGCAGGTTAATATACATGTATCAGTTAATGGTACTGAATGATTTTCTGGTTTGGAAATGGGTGATTTCAATTTCCAGTTCTCAGACCCACTGAACAGATTTAAGATGCACAAAAGATTGTTTGAAAGAAATAAGACAATAGCACCCCAGAATGAAGGAAAAGGTATTTCCAAGCCTCGTGGTAAAAGAAAAAAAAAGGCCGAAAGGAGCATGCCCCCAGGCCCCCCAGTAGCTTGGGCCCAAAGGTCCCAAAAAGGCCATGTGCATGTACACCTGCACATCAGTGTTATGGTTGAAAACAACACTGCAGCAGGTGTTCAAGATTCTATTGAGAACCGTGTTAGTCTTATCGGATAAGGACAATTAACTGTAGGCCCTGTCTCACAACCCTTCATTGTTCATGACCCTGTGGGACATAAAAGAACCCACACACTACATGTACATGTATTCACAAAGAACAGGGCATGAAGTACCCGGTGTTGTGATCAGTCCTCTGTGGTTTATTGTGGTTGGTAAGGTACTGAACTGTAAATGCTCAATTATACTAGCTACACCAAGCTGGGTAAGCAAAGATAATTATGATGATGATGATTGTATTGCAAGGAACATTTTATATAAATAGACTGATTTCTTGTGGTATTTAAAAAACCAATAGATTCTATTGAACTGCCCATGAAATTAAAAATTAATAACCAAAGCTTATTTGAAAGACTTTTTGAAGAATAGAAACCTGGTGTTTTTATATTTGAAATAATTATCCCTTATCGTTCCAGAGATATTAAAGTGTTTGGATAAAAACTGATGACGTCATCAGTGGTTCCAAAGGAAAAGAAATCACAAAGTATAGAATATCCTTTAATTTTGTGGGGCTCATCAAACTTGGCACTGGTAATGTATGTCAGTTTTAAAATGACACCCATTGTACAGTTGCCATTGCAACGATTGCTTCCAGATCAAGTTTGTGCTGAACTGGCGCTCCCAATTTCTGTCTTTAACCAAACATCATTCACTGTCATTGCATTGATTAGGAGACCTACAGCAACATGAGCTCCATGTGTGTTTTGAGCAGGCCTGTCTGTCTTACCTGATTTCAGAGGAAGTTGAGATGTTTCTTTTGCTACAAGAAGGGACTGGAGCTAAAAGTGTTGCTACGGTTATGTCATACTCTACACCGTTTTCCACCTTTCTTAACTTTTTTATTCAGTTGCCAAGTTTGAATAATATCACTGTTATCTTTCCAGAGATTATTCTTGATTTTGTGATCCATCTTCCTTGGAACCACTGATGATGTCATCACTTTAGTAATTTGCATAGCACAAAAGCTTTAATATATCTGAAAGAAAAAGAGATACATCAAAACCGAAGAGGCCATTCATTCATTTATCTCTAAATGTCATCGCATTTATTATCAGGTTTGATTTGAATGAATGAGCATTGCA
>NC_090881.1:40713082-40715582 GCF_036669935.1 Montipora foliosa
GGCTTATCATTTAATCGCTGATATTTTCAGCTCCAGCAAACTCTCTGTTGCCTTAGCAACGAATGGTATGGCAACTATGTTTCATACAATGAATTTTGCCGGTAAAGTGCTGAGGGAATGAAGTGACTTTCTTCGAGAAATTTTAGTATGGTAGTTAAAAGAAAGTACAGCTTTCTGATGACAGTACCAGACGTTTGACCAAAGCAACAGGGAGGTTTTCCGTAAGTAACATCTATACAATACAATACAATACATACTTAATTGACCGCTCCCCATAGGGGCTTTTCAGGGCCAATAAAACACAACGAAACGACAGAACAGAACAACAACATCTGTTAAGAATCCCAACTGGCCGGAGGCAAACCAGTTGTATATTTACAAGTGTAGCTGGGAAGTTGAACCAGGGACTATCTATCTATCTATCTATCTATCTATCTATCTGTCTGTCTGTCTGTCTGTCTGTCTGTCTGTCGACCGTGGTCGAGATGGATTGAACAAGAGAACGCCAGAGTTCCTTTTCCTTCATCAGGCTACATATGTCATCTACTGAAAGATTCAAGTCCCGAGCCACAACGTCCATGTAGGTGAAAGGTCGCCTCCCTCTGTTGGAGCACGGGAGTCTCCAGGATATCACCCTCGAAACTGGTTGGTCCTGTGCTTAAGCTCAGTGGCCTGCGAAGCGTGCCCTTCTCTGTGCGAGGATGGTTGATATCCGGGGAATGTCCTCATATATTTGTTTCTTGGTTTGGTGATCCCACCAGGAGATGTTTTGCACTCTCATAAAAGACAACCACTTTTCACACTAGATTCTCTCAATTACTGTAATTAATTATTCAGTTTCCAAGCTACAAGCCACCCTGACATCAACGAACTGTACGGTCTACTTACGATTTCCTGTACCAGCGCATAGTTCTGATGGATCAGCTTTTCCCAAGGATCACGTGTGGCAGACTCAAAGAAATTCTACCATTAGTAGCACTATACGAATTTACCTTAAGTAAGTCATTGCTTCCAAGCTGCTTTGACCATCTGTAAAGATGAAAAGAGCCGTAGTAGTAGTAAAGTTACAAAGTTGTAAAGTCTTGCGTCATTGACACTGTTTTCTACCGCAGATCATTCATAGAGATCTTGCCGCTCGTAATGTGCTGGTTGGAGAAAGAGAGACTTGTAAAGTGACAGACTTTGGAATGGCTAGAGATGTGCGCCAAGAAAACATTTATGAAAGAAAGACAAAGGTATACTGAAGAAACACTGAGAGGGCAGAGCACAGACTGCAACGCAAATGGAAACTTGCGTTCCTTCAGAAAATGTAAACAAATTCATAAGCGGGTGGCCTGTGTTTGTAGCTGTCAAACCGTGTGCATGAAATTAAACGAATTGAAAAGCTTGCATGGTAGGTAAACGATGAAATCGCTGCAGAGGGGAGATATTGAAAAAGCCTGATCTTGTTCTACTTAAAGAGTAGCAAGGACTGTAACAAAACCCGCAAGGAAAAAGCCCAAAAATACCCGACTTTTTGAGTATGGCACGTTTTTAGTGTCAAAATTCAAAGGTGCATTGGGCAATTCAAACATTCAATTTAGCTATTCAAACCTACAATTCAACAATTCAAACATTCGATTCGGTGATATTCGGAATGTCAGGTATCACATATGAAGTCCCTACAACAACGTTCTGCTCCCGATTTGCATGGGTCTGTTTCTTTGGAGCACATTACCAAAATTTATATCGCTCCCGTGCTGGTGGTATAAATAAAAGAAAATTATGACAATTCTTTAGGCTCCACCAACATGGCAGCGTTGCTGAAGCAAACAATGGAAGCGTCAAATCCAGGGACAGATTCTTAAAGAAAAGAGGGAAAGTATTAGCAAAGAATGCCAATATGTTTTGTCTTCTTTCAGCATGAAGCCTGTATCTTTATGAATGACGATTAATAGTTTAAATGTTTTCTTTTCCTGCAACCACTAGGGCCGCCTTCCTGTAAAATGGACGGCATACGAAGCTCTCATGTTTGGAACCTACACGACCAAGAGTGATGTGTAAGTTTACGCACTCACACCATCGCATCATTTGTACACTCGCGCATGTTCGATTTTGATATACATATGTTTTGATTTTATACTATGCTACGATTTTATACCATGCTTTGTCTAAACACCGACACAGTTTAGCAGAAACTTTATCTCGAAAAAAATTTAGAAAGATCTCAAATCCCTTGTAACTTGAACCTCTGGAATAGGACCACCTGTTTTTGCTTGCAGAACGTCACATTCAAAACTACATTTCAAGAAGCATTAAAATGATGGTAATGTCATTCTCGTAGCATAAATAATGACGAATTAAGAATATTTCAACATTTTTTATGAAGCAAGGAGTGTACCCTTCAGAATCTTCATAAGAGCAGAATAGACCAAAGACAGGGGTGATAAAGTGATTGATGCTACTGAGCACATTAAATATCTTATTCTTGTTCGTTATTTTTATAGATGGAGCTTTGGAG
>NC_090881.1:40723082-40728082 GCF_036669935.1 Montipora foliosa
CTATTAAACTGGCCTGTGATGCCTCTTCATATGGTATCGGAGCGTGTTTAAAACATTTGATGCCGGGTGATGAAGAGCGCCCTGTTACCTTTGCTTCAAGGACACTTTCAGCTAGTGAGAGGAACTATACTCACTTAGAGAAGGAGGCATTATCCATCATTTACGGTGTGAAAAAGTTTCCTCAGTACCTTTTTGGAAGAAATTTTTCCTTGGAAACTGACCACAAGCCACTCTTGACCATTTTGGACCCAAAGTCAGAGGTGCCAACCCTGGCTACTGCAGGACTGCAGAGATGGGCTTTGATTCTTGCTTCCTACCATTATGAGCTGGTTTTACGCAGAACATCGGAACATAGCAATGCTGATGGGTTATCTAGGCTTCCTGCGGACAAAACTGGCACACCAGAGGAGAGTGACATTTTCCATTTTACACATGTGAATGATCTTCCAGTCACAGCTAGGGATATTGCTGATGCGACAAAGAAGGATCCCGTATTGAGCAAGGTCTTACAGTTGGTTAAATGTGGTTGGCCATGACAGGTACAGGAAGAAGCCTTGCACCCCTACTTTTAGCGGCGCTTTGAACTTTCCGTGGAAAAGGATTGTGTTCTCTGGGGTTGCGAGTTTTTATCGCTAAGGCATTACACGACAGGATCCTTGAAGACCTTCATGCTGATCACCCAAGTGTTTGCCGTATGAAATCCTTGGCTAGGAGTTACATGTGGTGGCCCAGTCTCGACAAGGCAATTGAATCTGTGGTGCAAAATTGCACAGCGTGTCAGTTGACTCGGAAACAACCTGCTACTGCACCCCTGGTTCCATGGAAGTGGCCTGTCCGAGTTTGGCAACGTGTGCGCATGGATTATGCAGAAAAGGACAGTGTGTACTTCTTTGTGGTGGTCGACGCCCACTCGAAGTGGGCTCTACATCCTCTACCACCACCTATAAGACTATCGAAATGCTCAGTCATCTTTTCGCGGCATATGGTCTTCTGGAGGAGATCGTATCAGATAATGGCCCGCAATTTGTTTTTGAGGAGATGCATCACTTCATGAAGAAGTATGGGATTCAGCATACTCGTGTTCCTCGCTATCACCCAGCGTCGAATGCGGAGGCAGAGAGATGCGTTCAGATACTATTGCAAGCATTGCAGACAAGCAAGATTGAGCCAGGGAAATCACTTCAGCTGCGGTTGTCTAGTTTTCTATTTTCATACAGAAATACCCCCCACACTGTCACTGGTCAGACCCCTGCCGAGTTGTTCCTGAAGAGGACACCACGCACTCGACTGTCCCTTCTTCACCCAAACCTGGCTCAGCATGTTGAGGAGCACCAGACCAAAGTAAAGCAACAGCATGATGCTGGCCGCTCCAAGACTCGTGGCTTCCTTCCAGGCGATTTGGTACTTGTGCGGAACTTCAGTGGGAAGGATAATTGGCAACGTGGTACCGTGATTTGCGAATAGGTCCCTTGGCCTACCAAGTGCGAGTGGGGGAACCCATGTGCTATGAGCACATAGATCATCTACCAACTGCAGGTGATGCCAAGTCCACATTAAACCCTCCCGAGCAGGAAGTGATACCGCTAACTTCAATTGTACCACCACCTATCTTACCAGTACCTAGTGGTGTCACCCTAAGTCGCTTGCACCTACCTCACCAAGACCTTTGGGCCCACTCCTATTCCTGAGTCCCCCTTGCCTGCAGCTACCACTACGTCACCAGACCAACCCAGACGGTACCCAAAGCGTTCACCTAAGCCACCACAAGAGCTTTTTCATCCTCCCTCTCGCTTCTCTTTAACGTTTCGTGATGATTCGGAAATAAATGTGCCATTCTCTTGCCGGCCTGGAATTTTTTTCCCCGGCGTTTTTGTCGCCGTGTTATTTTCACTAATGCTTCAAAAATATTTATGAAAGTCAAGTAGACTAGTGCACGACTGATAAAACAACGCGAATATCAGTCGTGCAGTAGTCTACTTGACTTTCATAAATATTTTAAAATCAATTTTGACTGATCACGATCTTCTCTGATCCAACGCTGCAAGACTTATCATCCACGGTTTCTGCAATGGTTTTAAAACCTTAACCTCACTAACTTCACTAATGCTCGAAGTAATGTGTGACATATTACAGTCGCGTTACCTGCGCGGTAACGTTGCACACAAACAATTAGCGCGAACGTCCTTAATTAATCAAAATGCAGCGTTTTGCATATTGGTAAAGACAACCCTAAGGATAACTACCTGATGGGCCATACAACCTTGCAAGTGCTTGAAATCTGGGAGTGGTTGTTTCAGCTGGTGATACCCTTTGTTGGGAAGAACAATTACGAGGAATGATTGGCTAAGCAAAACAAATGACGTCATAGATCATTAGGAATGTCGTATCGAGAAAACCAGAAGTGCTGATACCATTTTACAAAGCTTTTGTCAGGCCTCATTAGGAATACACAGTGCAGGTGGGGGCCCCAACCGCAAGACACGGAAACTGGGATATTATAATGTAAATTGAGGACTGCCAACTGGTGACAGTTTACGAGGATAATTGAGGGAGTGGGTCTACTCCCTTATCGTCAAAGGTTACAGCGTCTCAGATTAACGACTTTACTGGAATGTCGAATGCGTAGTGGCTTAATCAAGACTTGCAAAATAATCAACGGTGTTGTGGACTTTATGGTCACAATATGTTTGGGACGGATACAGCTTATCGAACTAGTAATCTTAATGTCACTTATCATCCATTCAAGGTCAGCGTATGACTTCTTTGGCAACAGAGTTATTAAATGTTGGAACCACCTGCCACTACCCGTGTGAAATTCAACAAGTATCAATGCCTTCAAAGCTGGTCTTAACCTCTTTAAGTTATCTAAACCTGATTCGCCTAATGGCTTCTGGAAAGTGTCGCAAGAAATCTTTAATAGAATAAGCGATAAAAGTGAACATGTCACTTATTTACTAGCCAATCGCTATGTTGCCATGCGGCAAAGTTTCTCTTTTCAATAATTGATTTAGTTGTTCTCTGTTTTTAGTATTTTGCTTTTTCTTTGATTTTAGTATTCTTAATTATACATTTTTGATCTCGTGTTAATAAAGTGGGAGGCACGGTGGCCTCATGGTTAGTCCGCTCGACTCCGGATCGAATGGTCTGCGTTCGGGCAAGACGCTTTATTCTCACGGTGCCTCTCTCCACCCGGGTGCATGAATGGGTACCGGCGAATTTAATGCAGGGGGTAACCCTGTGATGGACTGGCGTTCCATCCAGCGATGGGCCACAAACAGACAAAAAAAAAGGGTATTCTGAAGTCACTGCATTTTGACAACCAAGTGATGATGGTGCAAAGTCGAGAAAAAGAGAGCTGCATACGAAAGACTAAAAAGCCGAAGACGAGGAAAAAACCTTCCAACTGCCTCAGCAGCCGGTTGCAACTCATCGATCACTTGTTCCATCTTCAATGTATACCCACAGCCCGTAGTAGAATCAAGGAGCGAAGGAACTTCTGTTAATACAAACGCTTATACTAAAAAAGAAAGCTAGCTATCTGATACTGATCTAATTCTTACTTGATAAATTCAAATTGAAAAGGAAAACAGAAAACAATATAACAGCACCAAGCATTGTTGAGGTGATGTGGTCAAATCTCTGTCTGAGCTCCGATTACTGATATCTGCCGCTTGCAAGATAGCTTGTCATCTTAGGTTCCGATAACACACAGCATCCGTTTAGTATTTGGGAGTCAGGGTGACTTAGTAGTTATCTATCGGGCCTCCCGCCACTGCGAGCCGGGGTTCAATTCTGGCCTCGGCCAGCATGTGGGCTGAGTTTCAGGCGATCTCAACCTGACTCGAGGGTTTTTCTCCGGGTACTCCGGTTTTCCTCGATCCCTCGTCAAAATCGACTCACAGCTAATTAACATCTAGCTGTGGTGTTGTGCTCCAACATCAAACATGAACTGTATAGCGGCAGCCAGAGGCGCCTTTGTATGCTTTCAGCCCGATGTCGTGAGCCGCGCCCTTCGCAATTCAGTCCTCGACTGCAAGTAAGGGTGATTAGCACTAGCAATATTTATTTCAAGCCTTGATGAAAAGATGAACATCATTACAAAGAAAGGGGTTTATTAGGCTAGACCGGTTAAACAAAGAAAGGAAGTCAAGGGTCACAGGACTGGGTAGGGTAGGGTAGGGAAAAGGCCAGTGTGAGTTAAGGCGCAGAATTAAAAAAATCGCGTAAAACCTCAGTATCTTGCAGTCAAAGGCGGAAACCGTTCGAAGGCCTATTAAATTTAGAAATATTCTCAACATGTCCTACCAAATCTTCCCGGAGAAGAATAATCTGGGCAAAAAGCAAAAATACCAAAAAAAGCCCCAAATAAATGAACATAGAAACGAAAAAGGAAGCCGTGGGAGCGAATGAAGTTTCCTTGTTCCCATTCCACTGACCGGTAGCGTGTTTGAAACATCACGGGATGTCAATACTACCTTTTTCATTGTTTGTGCAACTTCCACCCGGTTTGGACTGCGATGTAATATTTGTTTTGTTGCATTGAACCAGGCTTTCGTTATCGGCAACCATGTCTTCAGCACTTTACTGTATGCTGATGCGAATCCTCTAATTTTTCCCCAAAGCAGGTGGTTGGTCGCTACAATTTTTTAAAAGAGTTACTAAACTAGTACTGGTATTCAGGTCCCTCAGGCAACACCAATATAGTCCATGATGATTTGTATTGAAAAGAGATTTAAACAAGAACTAGCGGATGTGTGTGATGATGGGTTCTCCGTCATAACGACTATTTTTAACTAAAAGACGATTTTCACTGGGAGAGGACAAAACGCGGAGCCCTACTCTATGAAGTACCCTATCGAGTACCCAATTGGACTACCCCTAAAAATCATTTATTGGTCAAATTAAATACTTTATCAATATGACGAGGTATTTAGATGTACATACCTCTTCCAGCTCTCCGATTGTTACAGTTTGATGCAGTTCACGAATTAGACGCCATC
>NC_090881.1:40730582-40738082 GCF_036669935.1 Montipora foliosa
CAATTAATAGCAGAAAGATAGTGATAAAATGCCCTTACCTTACCTTACATAGCTGACGGCAAGAAGTTCGGTCTACTGCGTTTCGATCGCAACCGCTTTGAAAAACAAGCACTGCGGTGACGATAACAGAAAACACTGTAAGCCACAAATTATGAGGTCAAATAACTCCATCTTTTCAAAACCCGTTCTAAAAACGTGCCAAAAGTTTGCCAAAACTTTGCGTAAACTGACACCTGTTCTTTCAGGTGTGCGACTGCAAGATAAACGTGCATTTCCTAAAGAGCGAATTTAGTGCCTTGGTACGTCCATGTACACCAGTAGTGTGCGCAAGGCTATTACATGCATATAATATACTGCTAAAGGTTTGCATTTATATTGTTATGGATTGCACAGAGAAAAAAAAACACTCAGCCAAGCATTATTTTTTTAGCTTTAATTCGATTTAATTTTATCCAAAACTGTTTACTTTGATCGCAAGTTCAGGATTGCACAGTCCAAGGTGGTCCGCCATTATTCACGTTCAAAACTGACCGATTGTAGGCCTCAGACGATTGTGACATCATTTACTCACCACCTTAAAATCACAGCGTGTAAATGCAGCTTCTTAGATGGAAAGTACGAGTTTAGAAGTCTGAAAGAGCGAAACTCCCTTGCTACATATTAATTCAGCTGTGCACACAGGCATTGCGTTTTTAAACTAGTGAGTCTTTGCTAAATGAGGACCATTATTAAACGGCTATTAGCCTTTTTAAAAAACAAGGAAATGAAAGTCGCCCAATAGCCCAATTGGCAAACATCGAGAGCATCACAGATTTTTTTATATACAAAAAAACGCCTAAAAGGTCTCCAAGAACAAGAAAAATAGCTAGTTTTCAAAAAGTGCCGAAAATTGCGATTTTCAGAGAATTTGAACGGGGGAGACCCTTACAAAATAGCCGAAAATGGCTGATTTTTTTAGGAAAATTTCCAAAGGTTAAAAAATTAGAAAATACAAGTCGCCTTATAGCCCAACTGGTATGTATCGAAAGCTTAACTATCATAGATTAGTTCTATGCAAAAAAAAAAAAAACACATAAAAAAGGCCAAGAATAAGAGAAATAGCAAATTTTCCAAAATTTCGAAAACTGCAGTATTGCGAGAGTTTGCAAAGGTGAGATCAAGACAAAATCTTCGAAAATGGCTGATTTCCTAGACAACCTTCCAAAGGCTAGAAAAACTAACAAAGATAAGTCGCCAAATGGCGTAGTAGGCATATATCGAAATCGTCACTATTATATAGATTTTTCTATCCAGAACACCGCATTAAAGGCCTTAGATACGACTGCTACTTTTCCAAAAAGTGTCGAAATTTGCTATTTTCCGAGACTTTGCATGCGGAGAACCAATGCAAAATCTTCGAAAACGCCTTGGATTTTCCCAAAGAAACGCACCCTAAGTTGAATTGAAAGAACATGCAAATTCTTGCATTGGGAAATCAGTCGATATTCATGCACCCAAATCTTCCACGTTGGCGTACAGCTGTGTATTGTCATAAATGTCCATGTTGATTAACCTCTGTAAACCAAAAGAAACAACAACAACAATCATAAACAGAGCACAAATTCTTGGTTTTTCTTATGATATCAAAGAGGCTATGTTGATGTTAAACAAAAAATGGGCAGCCTTGTTGGTGTCCTTGAGTTAAACTCCTTTATTTTTTGTTTTCTTTTGTTTAGGTTGAAAAAAGATGATAGTTGATAATGGCATGAGACCCAAGACAAAACGTTTCTAATCGATTTATTGATTGCAATTGAGATGGGATGAGGTACTGATAATACCATCTTTTAAATGACCCGTCAACAATGTTGTGGTACCATATAAAACAATAATTTTCGCTTAAGAATACAGACACCTGTAGTACTTAAGGTGTCAAAAGCAACAGAAAACCCATCTAAAAACACCATATATTTTGAACGAAAACGTTTACATCTAAAAAAACAACTCAGTAACTCCATTTTTTTTTGTTGCTGTAAATTGATCGGCAGGCTAAAGTAAAACTCTTTGCAAATTAAAAAAAACAAAAACAAAACAATCTGAGTTATTATTTTAATACTTAGTTCTCGGCTTAGATTCGCACCTTATGTTGATTTTCCATCTTTTTCAGCTTGTCTTTCAAATTAAGGAATGTTGGTCTGGCATTGGGGTCTTTCAACCAGCAAGACATCATTATTTTGTACCTGCAAGGAATAGGACAGAGATTTTGACAAAACATGTAATCTATGACGGAACAGTGTATTAAAGAAATACATTTGAACTGCGGGGATGAAATGAAACAAGTTAAGTCTTAAGATCATCGCACTCACAAAAAATGACTACGTTGTAGTTCTCAGATGGCTTGAGAGCTCAATTGATAGAGCAATGCATCGCAGAGGTGATGGGTTCGAATCCCATTCAAGCATGAATCTTTCAGGCCTTCCTTTCGTTTCTGCTATAGTAGCGTGGATAACGGCAACGATCTTAAAACTGAACTCGTTTCATCTACATTGTTATGACCGTTTGGTCTTTTTGACCGATAGGAAGCTCGCTCACCTTTTTCATGGTGACCTCCTTGGAATGTGAGTGGTCAAAGGACACGTAATTTGTCAAAAACGAGTGCGAGTGTTTCACCAGGGGTTCCAAACACCGAGAAACAGACGAAAGCAGAACGCCGTAGGCGGAGTACTTTTATTGTTTCGAGGTGTTTGGAACCCCCGACGAAACACGAAGCACTAGTTTTTGACATGACTTCTCAAAATTTTTTTCACTAAGTATGAGTGTAATGTGATGATCTTTTTCTTTTAGAGAGAGTCAGAATCACGTCGTTTTCGCCTGCCAAAATCGTCTTTCCAAGAAGTTATTCGGTTAACGAGGCCGTTCCAGTTTCAAATAAATATAAAAATGATTGGGCTGCGAACATTTTTGTCGAATGGCTGAGGTCGAGAGAGGTGGTACAAGTGCCGGTTTTAGAATGCAGTGGACTTTTCACAAAGACTACGAACTACACAAGGTTGAAGCCTTCAGTGCAGACATTGCTGAAAAGAATGCTCTGACTTTCGCTGAACTATTGGGTGTCCAAGTTCGTTTTAATCCTCTGGACCCTAACGATAAAAGATACTACAAAAGTTTTATCTTGAATATTCGCGAAATTTAAAATGCACTGGGTTCTGATAGTTTATTTATTTGTTTCTTTTCCCCCGATTGTTTACTAGCATAAACGTTCATTAAAACTCAAGCGTCTTAATCAGTGTTTTGATCAGTTTTTGAACTAACTCGGACATTTCTTGATCTGTAGTTTCATTGGGTATCAAGATACATATGCACCTGACCACAATGGGGCACTCCGATTGGCTAAAAACCCGTATGAATTATTAATGACTTTGAGAAGGTTTTATCAAAACCAATTAGAGGCTGCTGTTATCATCCTATCTGCATGATAACGGTTTGTTATTCAGCAATCAAGTATTGTAGTTACAATTCATTGTCCACGTGTTGTGGCTTGGGCATCCTGTATCCTTCTTGAAGCAAGCTTGCAATTTTTCTGCCATCCATCCGAGGATATGGTGATCCACCTTAAAAGAGAAGACCATTTTGTATTTGTCATGTTAAACATTCTGAAAATTAGATATGCCATCTGCTCTCCATTATTGACAACTTTACTGTTATATGCAATCACTGGTTTAAATTTGGCCCTATATACTGTAAATTCGATAAAAATCATCTCTCCATAAAAGCTATATAGTTTTCTCAATTTTAAATGCCATCCGTGAGGTAGAAGGCCGCAATTTAACAATGACCTTAGTGATAGACTTACCTATGGTGAAAATTTCGTAAAGAAGAACTCCAAAGCTCCATCTATAAAAATAATAAACAAGACTGAACAAGATATTTAATGTGCTAGCATCAATCACTTCATCAACCTTGTCTTTCTTCTTTTTTGATCTTCTTAGGATTCTGAAGGGTACACGCTTTGTTTTATAAAACATAGAATTTGACAAGTTAAGGTCTCGTCATAGGTTCGAATATCAGTATTTATGCTAATTAGGAATAGAATTTATATCATTTAATGCACCTTGAAGATAGTTTTAAATTCAAGAAAATAGTCTTTCCTTTGAACATTTTATACACTGTCACGACCTCGAGCCAATATTCAACAGCACGCCTTATCACGCTCACTTAGTAAGAGGTGAAAAATGCACTTTAAAATAAAATATACTGTATAAAAAAATGCTTTGTGCGCATTTTTCGAGCAACAAGCCACAAAATTACTGCAAGAAAAATTTTTAACATGCGCCAGTAAGTATATAGATGATGCGGTGGTGTTAAGCGATGGTGTGAGTGCGAGAACTTACACATCACTCTTGGTTGTGTAAGTTCCATACATAAGAGCTTCGTATGCCGTCCATTTTACAGGAAGGCGGCCCTAGCGTTTGTAGAAAAAGAAATCACTTCAAATATTAATCGTCATTCATAAAGATACAGTCCTCGTGCTGAAAGAAGAAAAAAAACATATTAACATTCTTTGCTTACTTTTCCTCTTTTTACTAACAATCTGTCTCTGGGTTTTCTCCTTAAATTATTTGCTTTATCATCGCCGCCATTTTGGTGCCCATAGAGTTTTGGTAAGTTTTTTTCATTTATAATTTCGGTAACGTGCTCCAAGTCAAGGATACAGACCCGTCCACATCGAAAGCAGGACTGCACATGTGAAACCCGACATTCCTTCCTGCCACCAACAAAGAACAAGTTAACTTGGACAATAACGAATTGAATATTATAGTCTAAGGTATTTCAGAAAAAAAATACTAAGAAGCTCTTAGAAAGTCGGGTATTTTCGGATTTTCCTTACAGTTCTTGGTACTCTTTAAATAGAACAAGATCAAGCTTTTTTCAATCTCACACCTCTGCAGACCATTACTCCAATGTTTTAACTTTTTAAAAGAGCATTACCTAACATGCAAGTTTTCATTTTGTTGAATCGCCGCACACGGTTTGAAAGATACAAACACAGGCCATTTTTACATTACTCGCTTATGAACATGTTTACTTTTTCTAGATTGAATAGGGTAAAGGAAAGCAAGTTTCCTTTTGCGATGCAGTCTGTGCTCCGCTCTCTTGGTAATTTCTCACTATACCTTCGTCCTCCTTTCATAAACGTTTTCCTGTTGCACATCTCTGGCCATTCCAAAGTCTGTCACTTTACAAGTTTCTCTTTCACCAACCAGCACATTACGAGCGGCAAGATCTCTATGAATTATCTGCGGTAGAAGACGGTGATATTGAGGTAGGACTTTGTTACAGTACCTACATGAATCACTCTTGAAACTTTATAACGCTACTATGGTGAAATTCCCTTGAGTCTGCCACTCGTCATCCCTGAGAAAAGCTGATCTACTAGTTAATGGGCCTAGTTAATGGGAATCATACGTAGACAGAGCAGTAGGTCGATAGCAGGGTGCCTTGTAGCTTGGAAACTGAATAATTGATTACAACAATTGAGAGAATCTCTTCGTGGGAAAAGTGGTTATGTGATGTTACTCACTGAAAACCTCGTGGTTGCTTTGGTTAAGGCCTGGTACAGTTATGAGAGAGCTGTACTTTCTTTGAATTGTTCAACTTGAATTTCCTGAAGAACGTCATTTCGTTCCATTAGCCCTTTACCAGGAGAGTTTCATTATAAGAAAAAACAGTTGCCTTGGCACTCGTTTCTAAGGCCACATAGCGCTTGCTAGAACTGTAAATTATCTGAAAGGATAAGCCAACTTACAGATCTTGAAGAAAGGTATTTCATTCCATCAGCGATTTGCCAAGCAAATTTCATCAGCTGTTGTGACGTCAGACTTGTTTGGGGTTTGATATCTGGATCTTTGTAGTAGGTGTCATGCAAACCACGGCTCTTTCTCAGGTAACCCAAGAGATCACCATGGGGGATATATTCTATCAACACCAACAATGGCTCTGCAAATCACGAGATAGGCCAATTGTAAGCGGCCCTGAATGCATTCCTTAAGCGCATTCAACAAAGCTGTCTGTCTGTCGTAAGCATGAGATACTATAAAAATATAAATTTTATATCTCCTCCTTAAATAGCTTTCCTCAGCTAGCTGACAAAACGTCATTCGCACTGAAATAGGGACCTCAGAAACCCACTCAAATGAAGATTTGGCGAATAACCTTTTATCAGACTTTTTGAAACACCTTAAAACGTAGCCAAGTACACTTTGATAAGGCTGTGAGTATTTTGGATAAAATTGTCAGTTTCGGTTTGGATATAATATGTTAAGAATTATGTCAACACCAGATTATTCCTCTCATTGGAGTACATCTTCCATCTGCACAATTCTTCACATCATACTCAGCCTCATCCAGTGAATGTTACTAATTGATGTCATTGAACGGCACTATGTATACTGATAGCTTACCTGATTGAGTTACGCAGCCCATTAGTTTAATGACATGTGGATGTGGTTTCAAGGTCTTCATCACTTCAAGCTCTGATAATAAGTCTTTCTTATCTGACTCTGGAGCGCCAGCTACGAAAGACCGAAAAAAAAATTAATTGGTTTGAAGGGCTGACGTTTCTCAGGAACAACCTCTTGAACCATCGAGGACAAAAATGATTAACAATTTTTTCTCGCCATGCATATCCACTTGCAAGGACGCAAGAAGAATTGACCGTAAACAATATTAAACTATGTCAATTTTGAAAACGAGACAAGATTGTGCATTGGATTTTTTCAGTAGAGTTCACTGTTTATGCAATGATCACAGAAATTGCAACTACACAGCCATCATTTTAATCGTGTATGAAGACTCATCTACTAACCTTTCAACATTTTCACTGCCACCAGTGTTTTCTGAGGCATTCTTCGGAGACCATCCGCTGTTGCCTTGGCAACTTGACCAAAAGCACCTTTTCCAATAATCTTCTCAATGGTCACATGATGTCTGGGAATTTCCCACGAGCGTGTAGAAGGATTAAGAGGCGCGTATTGGCCCCCTTGCATGTAATTGGGTGGGGTCGGTCGCTGGCATCCAACACTTCCCATTTCCATCGAATGCTAAAAAAAGAATTAAATAATAATCTCTGTTTCGTAAAAGACGATAAGAGTGAAAAAGGGAAATGCTCATCATACAAGCATACCGTGTTTCCCGGTGCATTGTCATATGATGACTCTTGATAAGCCCTTTATAAAAACGAAGGAAAATGAGGAAAAAAAGAACAACAACAAAAAAAGAAAGAAATGAAGAAGCAAGGAAGGAAAGAAAGAAAGGGAATAAAACAAAGAAAAAGAGAAAGAAACAAAACAAAACAAGGATATGCATCAAAGGTTACTTTTTGAAGTCAATTTTAATCATAAAACGAAACTTATATAACGATGAATAAACCACGAATTGGCGTTTATCTGCCCCTGTATAACTTATTGTATAACTTATTATAACTTCTTCTTATCATCATCATCATCATCATCATCCACATCACCA
>NC_090881.1:40743082-40765582 GCF_036669935.1 Montipora foliosa
GATATCTACGGTGGAATTTTAACTGTGGGAATATTTGAATCAGGAATATTTGACTGAATTTGATGGGCTCGTGAGAATTGAGCGTTCAGCCTTGGTATTTTACTATAATTACCGTTGACAACCGAGAACTGATAATGGCTCAGTTCGCGTCGAATCTGCAAAAAATACTCACAGGAAGGAAGCGACCTACAATGGCAGTAAGGTTAGGCAATTTTTTTCGTAACATTATCTTCTCAGGTCTCAGAACTTGTCTCCCCATACAAATCCTTAAATTCCCTCACACTGAGTTTGGGGTGCCTGTGGTCTCAAGAGTACAGGTATTATAAATGAATCTGGAGCATCTAGTGCGTGACGTGTAGTTCGGCAAACGAATGATAAAGCAAAACGCTTATAACTGCGCTCTATGAAACTTATTTATTTCCTAGAAAGCAATTGAAATTTCGTTTGTTACGAATGAAATATGAACTGGACCTTCTCTTACTTTTCGGGTAGAATGAGGACTAATATTTTTAAAAATACAACCACACTTTTGAGTTTAAGGTACATGTTTCGACGTTTCAAACATCATCATCATCAGCGCTAGGCATAGTGAGTGTCACATCAGCTTTTTTGCAACTGAGATAATCCATATAATTATATATATAACTATCAATGCAATGATTCTTTGTAGATTAAATGTTCGTTACAAGCATATAAATTCAAACTAACCATAAATTTTATAGAAAACACACATGACATAACGGTAAAAGTTTAAAAGTGTAACGCTAAACTAACATGATCAACTTGTTTGTTGAGTTCGAGTTTGTTCGCTCAATGTGGAAGCCCTCCTTGATTTTAAGTTGATAGAAAGAGATAGTATTATCAATAATTTTGAAGAAAGAGACAAGATGCTTGAAAATATGAGAATTTTTATCCCAAAAAAGATGCTCATTTACAGGATTGTAAAAATGCCTGTTGGTTTCACCAACGTAGGGAGAACCACAGCCCTCACAAGTAAATTTGTACATAAAGGATTTTACTCCGGATTCTCTCAAATCACATGTTGTGTACAACTTTACTTGTGCATGTTGTGGTGCTCGCTACGTTGGTGAAACCAATAGGCATTTTTACACACGTGTAAATGAGCATCTTTTTGGGATAAAAATTCTCGTATTTTCAAGCATCTTAGTTCTTCCAAAAATTGTCAGGATAATTTTGATGTCTCTTCCTTCAAAATTATTGATATTATACTATCTCTTTCTATCAACTTAAAATCGAGGAGAGCTTCCATATTGAGGGGTTGAAACCCGAACTCAACAAAAAAGTTGATCATGTTAGTTTAACGTTACACTTTTAAACTTTTACCGTTATGTCAGTTGTGTTTTCTATAAAATTATTGGTTAGTTTGAATTTATATGGTTGTAACGAACATTTAATCTACAAAGAATCAATGCATTGATAGTTATTTATATAATTATATGGATTATCTTGCAAAAATGCTAATGTGACACTCACTATGGCTAGCGCTGATAATGAAGATGATGATGTTTGAAACATCGAAACATGTTCCTTAATTAAACTAAAAAATGTGGTTGTATTTTTAAAAATATTAGTAACGCTTGTGCTATCAAGACCCTTTGGAAAAACATAACTAAACCGAAATTGAAGCTTTTAAAAAATCATACCATCTGCTTTTGGAGTAGTTTTGTCTGTGGGCGACGTGGCTGGAGTTTTTATGACTGGTGGAACTCCAAGGATCGACGATGCATTGACATTTAATTCTCCAAGCCTTCCATCCACAATAGTATTTCGAATTGTGGAAATTATATGGTCTTCTGCAACCTCAATGTTGAACCTCAAGACCAACTCAAAGATCAGGCTTCCACATCTACAACCGTAAATATTAGACATTCGTATAATCATGCTATTTTAAAATGAAGTCAAATTTTACCAGCCCGGTGGTGATGATTGCGCCATCGATATAACATTCACGTTTTTTCTAACTATGTGCTATTAGTATAATTACAAAGGTGATATTAAAAATTATCTGCGCTGATTGGGTGTACTTGAACTGATTATTGTACGATAATCATCTATTAAGTCTTTTTTTAATTTTCTAAATGGCCGCAAGCCGTTTTGTCAAGGTGAGAGACGAAGAAATTGATTCTTTTAAAGAAAATTCATATTTTTCAAATAATCACCTATGTAACTATACTAAAACAGTTATTCACCTCGCCATCGGCAAATAATTGTTAAATATTATCCAGCCATCCAGGTCAGAACTTGACATCGTTATCATCATCACGTTGTTAGAACTCATCATCATCATCGTCAGTAAATACATTGATACTTCACATCAACCAGTCCAATGGCTTTCACAAACGAGAGGGGCACATTTTGAGTACAACGCCGTTTTTAACAACACAGTGTAGAATACAAAAACTCGTAACAGCAATGCAGGTACAAAAATAATTTTGTGATAAAGGAAGAAAAACTATCCATCTTTTACAAGGGGTTTCTGTACGTTTTTGCACGACTGTGATCTACTGAAGTGTTTTACCACTAGAGACTTGGAAGAAAAAAGCCTCCAAAGTTCAGCTCACTTTTTAGAACTTTGTATGGAAAATAAAACATTCGCAATTTGCGTATGATATTGAAAGTTTTCGTAAAATGATCTCAAAGATTCCTCACCTGACATCTATTAGTTTTGCACCAGTGTAGCTTTGAATATTGGCGAAGACCTTGACCAACTAAAATCATAACCATTTATGTTAATGCAAAAAATTGCTGTTAATTTTACTGTGCCGGGAGGAGAAATTGACAATTGGTAGCAATGAATCGCCCACGACGTAGCCCTTGTAAGAAAGTCATCGTTCTTTAAACCATTGAGGGCTTGTTAGGATTTGAACTAATTATTTGTAATCGAGCCGATTTTTTGAAAGATTTGTAATATTGCATACCACAAAATGAAAGGTATAATCACAATTACAGGCGCCAATTTATAGCATTTTTTTTTTTCACCCAAAACAACAATAATTAACGACTATTCACCACTAGCCACAGAAACTGAGGTGAATACTTGTTTTAGTGTATACTAAAACAGTGAAACGCAATCCCAAAAAAATGGAAAGCTAATCTTAGAAACCCTATTCCAAACGACACACACAACACCACTGTAAACAGTCTAAAAACCAGTTCTATTTATTCCTCTCTTTTAAACACCGTCTTCGTTCCTCCCACTGCCGAAACGAAAATTCGACGCCACGGTTTTACAGAAAGTACCATCCAGAACGTTTATCTTATGCCATTTAAAGTCACAAATGAAGTTAAAATAATAATGTTTCAATATAAAGTGATTCATAACGTGCTTCCAACCCGCGCTACACTCTACCGAGACCGTATTTCAGAAAGCCCCTTATGCAACTTATGCAATACGGAAGAACAAACGCTGCATCACCTGCTAATAAACTGCACACTAACAATCGGTTTTTGGATCCTGTTTCAAGACTGGTGGTACCAAAAAACAAATGAAACAATAACGTTATCCACAAGTCACATACTATATGGCTGGCATGATAGGACAAAGCATTGGCAAGTCCTAAATTATAGTCTACTGATAGCCAAATATCGCATTTTCTGCACAAGCCTTAGCGGAGATGTCTTAGATTTCCAAAATTTCCTACTGTTCATCACGGGAAAACTTGAAATCCTAAAAGAGATCGCGACTGCAAAAAAAGAACTTCCGAAATTTTATCGCACGTGGGCGTTTTTACTGTAATTTTATATGCTGTTGATGTTTAGGTTAATTTACGTTTAATTTCATATCTATTATTTGGTTCTATCCACTTATATATCTTTTTTTTTTTTCAAAAAAGTAGTAATTTATAAAACAAAAAAACAAAGAGTATTTAAAAGAAAGGTAACAGTTTTGTTACCTGTATGTATACGTGTAATTTTTCTATAATAAAAAATTGCACTGTAAATATGCTAATCAGTGTGATTGCATTGTATTTTATGTATTGTAAGTAGTGTATGCATGTAAGTAAAGTATTAGTACTGTATATAGTGTAAGTGATAATTAAATAAATAAATAAATAAATAAAAAACAGTGAAATAATACAGCACAAAAAGATGATTTAAACTCATTTATTCCTGCAAATATTACAACAATTTCGGACGCAAATTCCGCGCGAATTGCTCGGAGGTGAATAGCAAAGGATATCCGGAGTTTGAGTAGCCAATCAGCGCGCGCTTTCAATGCTATCCACTGTTTTAGTTTATACTAGTGATCAATAGTCCTGGTAAAAACGTGCATAGGTATTTAATAAAGGGCTGGAGAACGGCATAGAGCAAATTAAACAACTAACCTCATGCTTTTGTCTCAACAATTTCATGCTATGTTTTAAAGTGACATGGCCACCGTTGGGACCGTGCCGACCCGGACACTAGTTAACTGATATTTTTGAAAAGAGTCTACCTCAATCCGAAATCAAATTTTGCGCGTGGAGTTTATCTGCTTGAAATCTGTTTCAGTCCTCTCGGGTTTTCAATCGATTTTAAGTCTATAACTGAAAAGCTGTTTTGTTTTATACTTTTATTCATCCTACGTGATTATTTAAAGGGGTGGTTCATTACTAATACTACAAAGTTTTGTGAAAAGATGAGAGTCATTTTGAACTGTTCGGTATTAGATATAACTCCTTCCTTTTTCTAAGGAAGGAAGGAAGGAAGGAAGGGTATTTTGCCGAAAACGCGGTCAAGAGAGATCAACTATTCGAAATTAATTTTCTGTCACGCACCGTGGTGTCGCGGCGTCGGCCAGCCAAGTTTATTTCACGACTGTACCTGCACACGAGATCTGACGGGAGGCTGTTCAACCTTGCGAGACTGAGAGCAAGGACCAAAGTACGTAAGATCACCATCAGAGACCTGGTGTTCGCTGATGACGGTGCCGTCACTTCACGTACTGAGCAAGAGCTTCAGGAACTCGTTAACAGGTTCTCTAAAGCCTGCAAAGTCTTCGGGCAAACGATTAGCCTCAAAAAGACCAACGTGCTAGCCCAGGGTGTGGAAACGCCACCTGTCACCACCATCGACAACTACGAACTCGGTGTTGTACACCAGTTCACCTACCTTGGGTCCGCAATCAGTGACAACCTATCATTCGATGCTGATGAGATCAACCAACGCATCGGGAAGGCCGCAACAACACTTGATCGGCACACCACACATGTCTGGGAGAACCCCAAGCTCACAATCACGACCAAGATGGCAGTATACAATGCCTGTATCATCAGCACTCTGCTGTACTGCAGCGAGGCTTGGACTACACAATGCAGGAGCAGAGACTAAACAGTTTCCACACACGCTGCCTCCGCCGCATCCTCAACATCAAGTGAAGCGACGAAGTGCCAAACGTTGAGGTCCTCGCACGCGCTTGGCTTCCCCGCGATGTTTACGCTGCTGAGTCAATGCAGGCTGTGCAGGCTGTGCTGGCTGTGCCTAATGGAAGACGGCCGGATTCCAAAGGACATCCTGTACGGCGAGCTAGTCTCTGGTTCACTGAGACCTTTTGGCCGACCCAAGCTGCGCTATAAAGATGTCTGCAAGCGCGACATGAGAGCTCTGGACTTCAACACCGAGAGCTGGGAGTGCACAGCAGCTGACCGTAGCACCTGGCAGAGGACAAGAGAGCCAGACGGAAGGGGCGCACACCTGGAAACAACCGGCAACCACTCATACCTGCATCCACTTTGGCAAAGTTTGTCGCTCCCGAATTGGCCTCACCAGTCACAGCTGAAGCTGTTCCAGCCATGGAACTACCGCGGCATCCAGCTAGGGAGCATTATCATCCATGGTCGATACTGACAGACTGAGGACTGCTACTACGAATAATTCACGTATAAATGTCTCATCAAATCAAGTCCTATTGGTGTCGAAGACGTACAATAATCTTGATCAAATTCGCTAAATTTGCTACTAGTAATAGTTTTCGCTACATCTGCCCACACCTAACATAATATGGATGGCAGTTGAGGTATTTTCCAATTATGTTGCGGAGCACATTGTGATGTTTTCATATTATGCTACGTGTAATTCAGTAGGTAGGTAAATAAAAGTGAAAGATGCAAGGAGCTTTCAACTTCTGAAAGCACGAGTGATATTAATCCTTAATTTTACGAGGACCAATTGCAATTGCTTGTTTACGGTTAGGTTTAAGGTTAGGCAAAATATTTCTTCAAATTGTTGATCCACCTCGAAAAAAAATCAGCAAGCGGAGTCAAAACACTCGTTCGCTCGCAAGCAAAGTAAACAAACAAACAAACAAATAAGTCAACTACTTCTTTACGTCCAAAACGAGTGCAGATGATTGCTATTTATATCTAAACGAGAGAAGAATTTGAGTTTCATTCCTGGCCAAAAGCAAATGTTAAGCTTGAGTTTATATAATTCACCCGTGCTTTTGAGGTTTCTACCCCTTTGAAAATAAGAATCCACTTAAAAACACGCATCCGTAAAAAAAAAGCGAACTGTTTGTCTACAGAAAATGTATTTTCCTTCGGAAGTTTAGCGTGAGCATTCCAGTCGTGGCGTTAACACATTGGTGTTAGCGCGTGGGGTCTCTGGAGACCCCAGATAGGTATATAAGAGTATTTAGCGTCAAGGTAGTCATCACGTGCGAAGCTACTCGGCGGTTGTTGCAGAGGAATTGTTTTCTTTTCGTTATGCCGTTCTCTTCAGAGCATAGGACATCAACCGAGGACGGAGACAACACATCTCATACTGATACTGTCGTAGACGTATTTGAACGTTTCAAGAACTATCTAGACGAGAAAGTCGAAAGTCTTTCGTCCGGCCTCGTGTCCCGTACGGCGACTGAGACTCAAAAGTTAAGCAGAGTAGCCGAAGCAGAGAAGTTGAAGTTCGCGGGAAACAAGGATCAATTTTATCTTTAACTCCGAACTTTGCTGAACCCTTGACGAAGTAAGTGACCTTTTAGCCGCCAAGCAAACAGAAAAAGCAGAGGAGAAGGTCGCTGAGCTAAGTAAGAATCTTAAACGCCGGCAGAAGATTATCAAACTCGCCGACAAAAGCGAAGCAGGTTGGCTCGCCGTTAAAGAGTACCAGACAGAGGAGCTTGCCAGTGACTCCGAAGACGAGAAACGAATTCGTAAAGCACAGGAAAGAGCCTTGAAGGAGAAGAAACAGAATGTGTCAAGGAAGCAGGACAGGGATAGAAACTCGTCGCTTGGCGCTTCTCGTTTTCGCGCTACTAACGATGACAGGATGCTTTTTCGTGGTATTGTCCTTGCCCTTTCTTTGTATTTCATAGGCAAGTGTTTGCACTCTGCCTGCCTTTACCTTGTTGTAGTGTGTTTTATGCGTCAGCATGCTGGAGAAGGAAAATTATTTTCCTTCGTACGAACGCAGTGTGAAAGACGGAAAATGTATTTTCCTTCGGAAGTTTAGCGTGAGCATTCCAGTCGTGGCGCTAACAATGTGTTAGCGCGTGGGGTTTCTGGAGACCCCAGATAGGTATATAAGAGTATTTAGCGTCAAGGTAGTCATCACGTGCGAAGCTACTCGGCGGTTGTTGCAGAGGAATTGTTTTCTTTTTCGTCTATTTAGTTTCTCGTTTATTTTATAAAAGTACACTTATGTGGTGTTCTAATTTTTCGTTTTTCCGTTTTTTCTTTTTTTTTTTCCCGTTCCGTTTCCGTGCCCTTCTTTTATTTTTTTCTCTTCCAGGCCGTCGATTGCCTTCTCAATCGGACACGTGTTTTCCGATGTGGTAGAAAAGGGCACTGGAGCACCGACAGTAGAAGATACGGGGACGGATACAAATTTGGGACCGGCTTTGGAACGCAAGCCAAAAGCACCTCTCTCGCCTCCTCCGGGAGCCAGCAAAGCAAGTCAGAGCAATGACGCAGATATCATCGATAATGAGGAGACACCTGGACTTTTACCGGATAATTGTTCCAGTTATTTTTTGCCGGGTGGCAGTGTTATTTACCCTGTTTTGAGGAGAGTTCTATTACTCCTTGCCGGGTGGCAGTGTCATCTACCCAGTTGAAGGAGAGGTCAAGTGCTCCTTCGCCGGTTGGCAGGGTTCTATTTGCCGGGTGGCGGTTTGTCCTCGTTTGAGGCCAGATATTCCTTTTTTTGTCTCGGCTGCGTGGTCCATATCTTGGATATTTTCTTTTTTCTTTTTCGTTACTTTTTGCTAGGAAGTGCATATTCGAGAGTATTTTCTCTCGCATGCCTATTTTTTTTTATTTTTCTCAACAGCTTTACTGTTATTGGTTTTTCTTTTTCGTTATCCTTTGCAGGATTTTCAGAAGGCTGGGGTGATATGTGTGGTTCCCGTAGACAACGTATGGTACAGCAATTGTTATCTTCAAGAGCTAACTCCTCTGTTAAAAAATACGTCCCTCATTATAAAGGTCTTCTTAAGTATTGGAGGTCTAAGGGTATTATTGTTACTCTCCCATGCGACAGTCTTTTGATATCAGAATATCTCTCGTACTCCACGATGCCAAAAATTCACACGCTGTTCTCTCCTTGGCCTTTTTTTTTCTGCTTTGAAGTGGGTGCACGATATCATTCCCCACGGTCCCCTAGGTAACCCAGTTGATACCACTCTTTCTCGCAATATTATTGAAGCCAGCAAGCGTTTATTTAGTAGACCCATCAACAAAAAGGAGCCCGTTACTCCTAATATGATTTATCGCATTTGCCTTGTATTTGCACGCGTAGATAGCAATCTTAAGGATTTACGTTCAGTCTTATTATTTGTGTTAGGTTTTCATGGCCTCTTTAGGATAAGCGAATTATTGGATTTACTGGCCGTAGACTTCACAATACATACTGAGTATTTAGAAATTCTCGTCAAGTCTAGCAAAACCGATCAATACAGGGAAGGCAACAAAGTCTTTATTTCCAAGCTTGGGGGCATTACCTGTCCCCACGCTCTTCTTTGTCGCTATTTTGCTTCCGCTAGAATCGATCCCAACTCCTCAGGGCAGTACGGTTTTTTCAAGAGAACCAATATGTACCTATTGTGCTCTTATAAGCTTAGTTATACTAGGGCCAGGGAATAATGCTTTCCAACGGAACAAAGAGTAGTTGGAAAGCGTGTTCGTTACGGTTCGTAACATTACTATCATTCAAGGTATTCACATTGTTTCTGAAATAAGGCTTCAGATATTTTAAACAATTGTTTCGTATTTACCTTTTCTTCATGATTATGTAACTGCATATATTATATGCTAATTATTTGGTATAAAAAGTAGAATTTCCAGTTTTCACTATCTCGCCTTCTGGACAGCCACTAAGAACTGTATCCTAACTTTATATTAGCTAAAAAACTTAAAGCTCTAATCCTCGGAGCTGAAATGCGTTGCATTCGATCGAGGAATACGTTCCCGGGTTTTTTTTTCCCACTGGGTTTTTACCCCGGGTTTTCGTATCTGGCAACGTATCGCCGCTGTATTTTCCGTAGGTGTTTTCCTAGTTTCCTGTTGTGCGAATTTTTTCACTTACGTACTGCCCTTGCACCTAAATCTTTTGACTACGGTTATCTATATTATACACTTCGTCTTGATAGATACATTTCTATGTACTTTTTTCAGGCTATTGTCAACTATATTCGCATTGATGTTCGTTTTCTGGCAGTGTTTTTTCAGTTTTCATGGACAGTCTTTTCTTTACGCTAATTTTGTAAATTTATTTTCTTTTTCATCATTGTATGCTTTTTTATGTATAGAAATAAGCTTACATAATTGTCACATATATTGTGAAGTTTGGTTGTACTTCAGGCAAGTGTTCGCACTCTGCCTGCCTTTATTCTTTAGCGCGTTTTTTCTTGTATTTATCCTTTTCTTCAATACTTCATTGTAATTCACATCTTAGATGCCATTAGAACTACCGCCGGGCAAGTGTTTGCACTCTGCCTGCCTTTACCTTGTTGTAGTATGTTTTATGCGTCAGCATACTGGAGAAGGAAAATTATTTTCCTTCGTACGAACGCAGTGAGAAAGACGGAAAGAGCTTCTTCCACCAAGTTTGAGCTACTCGTTTCTCCCATAATGGAAAATGTTCTGAGACCTTTTTTGGTAAGCTGCAAGATGCCTTGGTAAAAACGTGAAAGCCCTTGACGCGTGGAATCATCGTTGTTTATCAACCTCACCATCTCGCTACACCGGGTACCATGCAAGTCGATCCAAGTTTTAAGCTTTTCATGAGAAAAATATTTTGCTTTTCCTCTTATCACTTAAAAATTCACCTTCCGAAGTATCTAGTAATTGATCCTTTATGGCATTTTAGCGAATGCAACGCTTATGTATTCAAAGACAAACTTCGAAGAAGACGAAGTTGTTTTGCTGAAAATGAAGAAACCAATTGAACGTAGAAGCGGTGCGTTCAGCCAATCAGGGGCCTTCGACCAATCGTGAGCGAGTAATTTTGATATCTTCACAAGGAAAATTAAGAAATTGCCCAATCAGCATTCAGTAATTGTGCCCTCTATGTTATTAGGTTGTTAGAGCAGTAAACAGTTCGATTCTGCATTTCAAATGATCGCTTTCCAGAAAGTTCCACGGAGAGAGATGACGTTGTTTGCATTCGCGTTCGCTAAGCCAATAATAATTCGCGCTCGTTTGTGCCAATCAAATGTTTAGCATTTTGGTTACGTTCTGTTTTTACGTTAATTTTTCAAGATCATATAAAAGTCGCTCTATCAAAGATGCACGCTGTAAACTAGCTAGTTTGGCCGGCATGTTTGACACAAGTATACAAGTATTGATTAATACTATTATCATCATCATCATCATTATTATTATTATTATTATTTTTATTATAACGCGGGTTGCACCACAGAGTTTCAAATTGGCATACATGGAGCGTCGTACGGTGATCAAAACCAAATTTTCTCACACAGATTTGTTACCATATTCTTGTACTAGTGGCGCTCCGCTATAAATATCAAAAATGATGACGGTTGAATCCTGTAATTCACTTGGATAGTTAATGTTATTACCTCACTCTGAAGCGTCTTCCAAAGAGAATCTTTGTTTTCACATTCTCCAATTGTGCTGATTGTTAAGTAAATATTGTACCCTCCGATAACTGTGATAAAATCGAAAAAGAGCCTTGTCAAAAGAAGCTATATACTTATAATTAACATTTTCTTTAAGTACAGCACAACTATGCTCTGGAGACCAGCTGAGACACTACATATTTGGACATGGACTTAAATTTTGATATCTAGCTGACAGGAAAAGAAAGCTCTGGGCTTGTTGTATGTTATATAAAAGCCTTACTTTAAAAATTGCCTTTTACGCTTTCCGATCGTTAAACTCGAAGATTATTAGCAAAAAACTTTTCACCTTAGTCCAAGAACCCAAAAGGAAAAGCTAAATGGCTTGTAACTTACAAGCAACCGAGCTTTCTGAATCACTTCCCACATTATTCACGGAAGTACAGGTTTATAGTCAGCCCGTCGAGTCTGCACTCTAGAATCACTAAGGTACTGGCTATTTCCTAACAGAACACTACTTCTCTCCTCCGCACATCCAAAAATAAACTGACAAAAATTAATGTCTTGAAACTTACTGAGAACTGTGGTTTTTGAATCACTTCCCACGTTATTTACTGCAGTACAGGTGTAGTTAGCCCTCGAAGTCTGCACTCTAGAAATGCTAAGGTACTGTCCATTACAATAAATACTTGGCAGATCACAAGGACTCCAGTAAATTGAAGGTATTGGATTTCCTTCCACTTCGCAGTTGAGTGAAGCAGTCTGTTCGCGCTGGACATAAAATTTACTTGTAAGCGTAACCATGGGACGAACTGTCTAAAGTGAAACGAAAGAACAAGTTACACGGTTATGTTGAACTTAAACCCGCTGTCTCTCTGCCCCTTCACAGACAACAAGTAACTTTGCATTAAAAGATGCTGTATGCATGATTCTTGTAAATTTCATTACGCCTTCAACATTAGCTAGCCGTTGCGAATACAATTTTATAGGGAGCTTACGAAACGAGGACGGCCACGGCAACGAGGACTTCATTTTAAAATACGAGTTCGCGTTATTCATATCACTACGAAACTATTTCATATCGTTTCGCGTTAAAAATGAGTAGTATCTGTCGAGGAATTAAACTGGTATGAGTGGGTTGGAAGCGTAGAGAGAGAACTGAAAATTCATCGTCATGTGTTAACGTCCTCCACAGAACCTTGAATTTGGTCATTTCACGTCGTCATTTAGGAGATGACGGCAAAGAAATGTACACAAATGTAAAACGCACGTGCAGAGCGTGCAGAGCCATTGTTTATGCTCACTAAACCTATTGTTTTGTAGCGTCGTCGTTGCCGTCGGCGTCATCGTTTCGTAAGCTCCCTATTTATCTTCCTGAATGACTATGTCACTCACACAGAACATTAATAAAGACATCCTTTGTCAAAGGATTCCCAACACCATTATCAGCGGTACATCGGTAGTGTCCTGCATCCTTTTTACCAGCAATATTGAAAGGCATGGTGACTGCAGTGTTATCAGAGAGTCTTGTCCAGGTTATCATTGGTTTTGGTTTTCCATCCGCTGAACAATTCAAAGTCAATTTAGCAGGTGCTGTTACCATTTGGTTGCTTGAGATGACAATATTACTTGGAGATCTAGAAACTACAAAAAAATTGAAGAAACCCGGTTTATGCAATTATAAGTATATTTTTGAACCAATTTTATATACAGTTTTGTCAGAAAATTCTTTGATTAGGAACGAATTCTCGTTTACCATAAAGTTGTCTTGTCACATTAGTCAAAGCTCCGTTTTTCATCTATCTCCAGTCCAAAGTAAAAAAAAAAATCAAGATAATTCTCCTTAAATGGTAAAGCTTGTGAGCTTGAAAGCTCCCCGTTTGTACAACATTTAACCAAACACCTGAAAGAAGACAATCAGTTACTGACAAAACGAGGCCGATTTCAATGAAATCGGAACCACGGAAGATACACGAATTTTGCTGCCCAGCCCGCAACACACATGCTATCCCTGCAGGAAAACTTCAAGCTACTCCCGGTTCTTAGGTCGCACCGTTGCTAAAAAAAAATAATCCAATTCTTTTACCATTTCGAAAGAGAAAATGCAGGAAGATTAAAGAAAAGAAAATAAAGGAAAGTAAATGAAAAATCCCAAGATCTCACGTAAAATGCTCATCACCAATTTTTTTTTTTGTTTAACTGAAAAAAAAAACCCTCCGCTGAAAATAATTCTTGAAAATAAACCCGTTTTTTACACTTCCAAGCATTTTTTCCCGAGGCTTAAGCCGCTTTTACACGTTGAAACTTTTAGCCGAAACTGGTGTGCAACGGCGCTGCGAAACAGTGAAGTTTCAAGAGGCATTGCACCGTGTAACACGGTCGATTTCGTGAAACTTTTTTGAACCTCTGTTGCGAGACAAGTTTCACGAAAAGTAGAACCGCTTTCTACATTTGTAAAGCTGCTTATACACGTTGAAACGTTCAGCTGAAACTTGCAATTGTGTGTTCGGCACTGAAAAAAATGTTTCAGCAGGCGTCGCACCGTGTAACCTAAAGGTCGAATCTTCTTCGGGAACGTCGAAACTGGTCTCGAAATGTTATTTACATGGCCTTAGCCAGTTTCTGATTGGCTCACCCAGCTTAGCGTAACAAAACCGAGCGAGACCAGTTTCTCGAAGTAGTGTTACACGGTGAAACTCATGTTTTTTATTACCACTACGACTGCTGAGACCGTTGCAGAAGTAGAAAGCGCTTCTACTTTTTGCCAAGAGCCATAATGGCTCTTGTTTTCGCGAAATGTGTCTCGCAACGGAGGTTCAAAAATTAAAAGGTTTCACGAAACCGACCATGTTACACGGTGAAATGCCTCCTGAAACAACCCTGAAACTTGTTTCGCAGCGCCGTTGCACACAAGTTTCAACTTGTAACAGCGGCTAGTAATATACATATTCTGATTGGCCGCAAGCAGTACAGTTCAAGTGTAACACAGTGCAAAAAGTGTAATACCAGTGCAAATTACACATCGAAATTCTGGATTATGATTGGTTAATAAACAACAGGGTTTGGTCAGAACCAATCAAATCTTTTGTTCGGCGCAATTTATGGCACAATTTTTCCCTGATTGCGTGATACACATGCTTTTCTTCTGCTTAAAAAACCATAACGATTACAGTTTTCTCAAATTTGATTGGTGCATTAACTGCTTTATTTTTCACTAATTATTGTGTAGGGTTGAAATAGGACAGTGGAATCGGACAGTTGGCTGCAACCGGATACCTGAAATCGGACACTGGCGGTTACATCAGCCAATCATATTAAGTGCACTCAGCTTAATCCACCAATCGCATTCTTTATCACAATAACAAAAGCAACAACCACTTACCCTACCAAACTGGGGATTTTCCAAAATGGCCAAATTTGTAATTTGAGCGATTTTGAAGCATTTTTAGTTCGTTTAGAAACAGTAAACGGCGAACCAAAATCCTCTTTTGAGGCAAAAGGACAAGCAAATACCACAGGTACGGTAATTCAACTTTATTTAACAATGACTGATATACAAACTTAGCGATATATCGTTATAGGTGAAGCAAACGGTACATCCAGTACATTTACTATAAACTAACAATCGTTTACACACATACATTGTGTGGGTCACGTGCACAAACAGCTTGCACATCTTAGTCAATACCGGGAACGTCTGACCCCAACATTGGCTTAATAAGAAACAAAATCATTTCAACCATAGGTTGCATGATATAAAATCAAGATTTCCAGAACAACTTCCGAAAATATTAAAGTGAAAAACTCAAACATGTAGCTCACTCAGTACAAACAAAGACTTCAGCAAATGAATTTGATTATTAACAAGACGCTCTTTAATTAAAGCGTTTACTCGGAATACCATGTTGCGCAGAAGTAGGATGATACATTTGGAAGAGTTAGAAACAAACTGCAAGGATTGATTAGACTAAAGCGATGTTCAGATTTGCTAAGTACGGAACAAAAGAAGTAAATGTTTCTGCAACCAACTGAAATCTGTAGGGCTCATGACAACGGATAACGTATCGGTGAACATCGCTTACTGTTTACAAATAAAATCAATAGGTCACCAAGCAAAAAATAATAGTTTGATTTGTTACAGGTTGTTGGATCGGAAATAACGTGAATCTACGCAATTCAGGGGTGACGTACAAAGTGAAACCAGTGGGCCAAAGGAGAGTGAAACACTAGCGTAGCGAAAGAAAAAACTTGAGAAAACCATCCTGTACGTAATGAACGCTATATTAAAGGCAAAGGTTCATTTGCTTTATTTTCACGTGTCACGCCTCAGTTTAAAGGTTCCATTTTGTTTCTTTCATTGCGAGAATTTCTTTCATTTACATTTCCTGTAGTTTAGGTTTCTGTTTTATATGGTGGCACTCCCCAAAACATCTGTTTCATCAAAGTTATGATCGTAATGTCCGCTATTGTTCATATGCGACCCCTATTGTAAAATTTAGCCCTCCTCTTAGCAGCTACACCGAACTAGCAGCAAAGTTTCAAAATAACAGTGTTATGAATAATGCGGTGACCTCCCTCGATAGTTAGTTAGCATGGAGATCGTGAAACAATCAAAAGTTGGCATCCGCGGATGATGGTCGTACAAAGAACAAAGAACAGCTGAAAGAAAACGAAATTTCAGGCATTTCCAACATATTGCTGCTAGGAGTTCTGTTCTGACGATTTCATCATGTTGTCAACATGCAAGATTTAGATTAACTATCTTATTCATAACATTTCCAGAAGACTGAATCCAGCAATTTCAATCTTTAGCCACTATTGAGCTTTCACTCACACCTGAACTTGGGTTTCTAAATCGGCGCACGTCATTGAAAATTTCACACTGAAACCCCAACACAGCTACCATCGCTTTGGTTGCCCCACCGCATGTTATAAACCCGGATTTTCATAGAACTCTGTAAGAATTGAGGCTGTTTGAAGCCTCGCGCGCGCAGAAATCCCCTCCAACGACAACCGACACTACGGCTGTAATTTCTTTTTTTTTATCATCGGAAACGCAGTTTCGTTAAAGAGGGAGGTGAAATGTATTGCTCAAAGGGATCAAGTAAAATGGTTTTAGTCAATGAAATCACCGCCTCGTAATTCTATTGTCCGTTTTGCGGCACCGAACAAAGTCACCCAATAACTCAATTTATTTTGACACGTATTGCTAATATACCAATTAACAAAGATAGAGATAACGTGGATTTTGCAACAATTTAACGTTTCAGTCAGCTTATCCCAATATCACTGAGGTGTAAAAATGTCTTATTTAGGATCGCTTTTGTGTGCGACATGTTTACCCTTTCCGAGATTTTAGGTTCGTGTGTTCACAAGTTTGTTTTGCATCTGGAACATTTTTATATTTTCAATTGCAACCTCTCCCTATGGGTTATCGCGCATTGCTTTTAACCAATGAAATCCCCGTGTCCTCATTTTATTATGCATTTTTCTGCACTTCCGGTTTTGTAAAACCATTATAAAACTTGGTGTACCTTTAGGTATCCCTTTAGGTATCCCGATTAATATAAATCGAACTCCAGTGATCCCGTACTAACTGCCGTGGCTCAGATATTCATTCGGATATCCGCAAATTGCCAATGTCACTTTATCACGGTCCAACTTTTCAGTCATCCACTTGTTTTTTTTTTTTTTTTTTTTACCATTTACATGGCGAATTCGCGGCCAATATATCAATAACGATTAAATTACCAAAATTACTGACCAGCAATAAAATATACATATTCAAGGCAAAAGAAATAATAACACTATCCATATCATACTAATCCAGCATTAAATTCGAACGCATGCCTCCGATTGCGAGGGATTCAATACAAGATAGAGACACACAACAATCAAATGGAGGTTATACAAAACCCTCGAACGACGCGCGTAATGCATGCCATTCGACAGCAAGTCTTTAAAACCAATAGACTAGTTTCTAATTGTGCAGAACAAAAGGACAGAAACGAGGTTCAGGGGAATAACCTGAATTTTCCTTTGTTTTGAACAAAACAAAATGCTAATTATTCCCCTGGGCCTCGACTCTGTTGTTTTGTTGCTGCATAATAGACCTTTTTGCAGATGCGCCGGCCATTTGGATTTCTATTGTTTCGAAATGCTCAGGGGGCAAATTAATATGTATATTCCCCCTGTGCATCTCATAATAGCTATTTGAAACAATATAAATAAAAAGGTCTATTCGTAACTAGCCTCAGAGAAAGAGTATTTTCGAATTCCTGTGCTGCTTTGGCCGAGCGAAGCGGTATATCGAAGTCCTTGGCTGATGACGTAGTAGTTACAGAATAAATAAAAGACAATGTATGAAACGAAGCTACACCCCAAGAACATTTCACTAACATTTCACTACCAACAAAGAGGCCCCATGAGGGATCGGGGGTCTTAGTATCCCGTATCCCATTACGTTTTGGCCCAAATATCCCGTGTTCCGTTAATTCCTGTGGTTTGTATCCCTATAATGCAAGTTTCTACTGATGACGTCATTGTGCACAAAATGTCTCTTTTTTTATATTGTAAACATTATTTTCTTGGGCGTTTTGTTCTCTGGAGCGGCCGATATTGGCAGATAATGCGAATGTTTTATGGCAAAATACAAATAACTGCATTTGTAAGTATCGTTTACACTTTTTGCGCTTTTAATATTATTTTCCATTAACTTTATAGTAATTAAGAATTACACATACAGTATACATATGCTTACCAATGACATCCGCTTGATTTTTGCTCTTAAATATAACAAAGCCTCCCTGCTTGATTCTTGTTACAACTTCGCAAGCAAATATGCCATTCACCTCAGTTGTTACATGAAAGATAATCAGAGTGATTCTTTCCGAAGGAATCCAGTTGATGGCATATTTGTCTCTAAAATTATCTTCTATTTGAAACTCTCCTGCAATAGGGGTGTCATTGAATTTTAAAGCTAAGCCATGAAAGGTTAAATCTGATGATAAAGTGAATTGCCAGCTAAGCGATGCATTGATGGTTCCTTCAAGAAGGCTAGTCCTGCTCAGGTGTTCCTCTGCGTCACCTACTGCTGGTTTTGATATGGTCTGGGTTGGAGGAGGCACCTTCCATTCTATACTGGCACAATCTAAATATGAGAAAATATGGACATGTGATTAAGCAGAGACACAAGTACTAGAGCAGAACCATTGACCAGGTTATGCAAAATAATAATTATATGTACATGTATACATGTACAGTGAAAGCTGTACACTTAAAAGTAACTTGAAAATATAAAAGAAAATACCTTAGTTGAGATGTAATAAGACTTACAAAAGGGAGCTTTAATTCAGATGCAAGACATGAATTTCATCTATGATCTGTAATTGCTACTCACAGTATATGTATAATGTACTGTAAAAACATGTCAAGTTACAACTTACTGTACAATGTAAGCTGATTTAGAAGTTTTAGTTGCATGACAACTGCTAGAAAGGGAATTCCATAGTTTTAGAAGAAACAGGATTTCTAAGTGCACAATGTACCTGATGTGGCAGGCACAGTGCAGTTTGCAAGTGTCAAAGAGGCAAGCCTCTGCATGAGGAGCCTGGAGGCATACATCGTACGGTACACTACACAGAATTTACCTGTCAATTCAACATAAAAAGTGCTTTAATTGATTCCCGTTTACAGTTGGTTGACTGAGCAGAGTGGTAATAAAATGGTGGCCACAAGATTGACAAACTGATTTATGACCCTTAGAGGTTAAATTGCTGTAAATGAGTGAAACTTTTTGTTTCCTTTCTCTATCACTGACAAAACACTCAGCCCAATAATCCTAATAGAATAATAACTATTTTGTTCATTGGCGATAATTGCAGAGGTCCAACGTCTGGAGAACTAAAATCTGGAGATTTTTTCCATCCGGTCTCGCCAAAATCAATGTAAATGAGATTTAAATGTCAAATGCGATACTCTAAAATTACCACATGAGTTTCACGTTTATATTAATAATTCATAGCTTCTTATTTTAGTATTACCTTGGTAAAGGCTACATGTCCAGTATCCCACAAAAAGAAATACGTGCAAAGAAGCCTTACACTAACAGTAGTTAATTAATTGATTAAAAGAAAAAAATAAATAACAGATCAATAAATAAAAAAATAAACAAAAATGAATTCATTGATAAATGTTTAAGAGGAAAAAGGTCACAATATACCATGTACACCTGTACCTAATAACTAATAAGGCGATAAGGTTTATATATAATTATTACGATACATACAATATTTCTGACTAAACAGAGGTTGGTAATCTTTGTTAGACAAGAGTATTAAGATCAACATTTATAAGAATCCTCGCACAATTTTTAAAGGAAAACTTGTCTCCTCTTATTTCCATATTTTACATCCAATCTGCCAAAAGGAGTGACTGAGACTGTTGAATTGTGAACAGTCTGTAACCTTGAAAATTTCTCACAAATGTTTGCCACTTCCGCCGCTCGAGTATTATAGGAGTGGATAGAATCAGTGTTCGTGAAAAGCTCTATCCAGTTTGTAGATGCAGTTTTGCAGTAAAGTTGTGACATTGCAAACTAAGGTTTGCAATAGGGCATGTCCATAGGAAGAATGTTAGCGCGTCTGAATAAAGGTATGGCATGCTGTCTCTAGATTGCAAAATAAATTAAATGCAGGGCTCGCTTCTGGAGGATTAACATTTTGTTAAGATTAGCCTTAGAGGTCTGACCCAGGCCAGTAATCTGCAAAAAATGTATGGATGTACAAAAATGTACATGTATTAAAGAGCGATGAACATTTCAAAGAATAGCCCTGACTTGATACAAAGTGTCTTGAGTCATGAAATAATTCTGATAATTTTACTTATTTTGAGCATAATGTAGTCTACATGAAATTTCCAGGAAAGGTTATTGTCAATCATTACACCAAGATTATACTTGACAAAAGATCAACGTTTAAGTTGTTCCATTATGTTGTGCTTATTACTGGGTTGCCATACATGGCAATCCAGTCAAAATATGAGTAGAATTTCTCCATTTTTTAATCTTTTTCAGTGTCGGAAAATGAAGAAGTTGTCACTCCCTTGCTAAATACAGTGGCTGTATTGTCTTTGTGCCTAAAGTCTTTGGTGCGTATCTTTTTGTAGTATCACTGGGTAGTAGAAATGCGTAGATTCAGGTAGATTTTATCCGTTGGACACAGTACAAGCAATGGCGGCGAAGCCGATGTAATGTGAAGGATTTTTTATTGGATCTTTAAACAAAATGATTGTATCCTTATGGAGCTCAAGAATGGATCTCAATTCCACAAACAACACTTGTAAGCAGTGAAAAATGAATATGCGGAATCTTCAAAGCGATGAATAATGGACTTTGACAACAATTGCACCTTTCGCTGTCAGACATCAAAGTGAGCTGTATCTCTAATATTCTACTAACTGTAGTGTAAGACACTGAGACCAAATGGCAAAATAAATTATCTGGTAACGTTTTCTTGTTGAACATGGGTTTAACAAACTCAGACAAGGAATTGAACATCTTGAGTGGAAAGTCAGATCTCTGTTGTCTGGCTATTTATTTCTTTACTTATTTTTGTACTCAACTCTGCACAGCCTTCAGGTAAAAAAACAATTGGAAATTTGACTAATTATTGTTAGCCAAGACGTACTTGAAAGGAAGTTTGTTGTCCACTTTTTGCTTCATTGTTCAAGGGAAAGGTTCTTCAGCAAAAGGGTTTCATCCTTAACTGTGGCGAGAAATTTATTTAGGCCCGTTTCAAACGTCGAACTTTTCATGTGCCGAATCTAATGCAAATGAGAAAATCTATTGTTTTCGCTCATTTGCATTAGATTCGGCACATGAAAAGTTCGACGTTTGAAACGGGCCTTAGTTGCGTTTGTTTTTTGACACGGAGCGTGCTGCTTGCTTGCTTGCATGCAAGGAATGAAATAGCAAATAGCAAATGTTGTTTGTTTTTATAAAATTTTTGGCTGGAAAAGGATTTTGTGAGATTTTTCTGCCCGTGTTGTGTAAATATTAACTAATGTGCATGCCTGGGTAGAAATTTGATACAAGGGAGCAGTTTTCATAATGATGAAGATTTGTGTTCATCTTATGATCTGACTGATATCTGGAGATTACGAAATCCAGATACTAAGCACTTTACATGGAGAGAAAAAAAACCCACAACACAACGTCGTTTGGACTTTTGGCTGATAAGTAGTAGTGTTCAAGAAGAAGTAGAAGATGTAGATATCATTCCTGCAATATACGAACGGATGACTCCGCTATTACAATGCATATAAACGGAATTGAAGAAACGGGACGGGGACCTTCCCTTTGGAAATTTAATTCTAGTCTTTTAGAAAATGATGAATATATCTCTTTTATAACTGAGAATTACAGTGAATGGTTGAAAGATGGAAAAGAGATTCAGGATCCAAGGGTCCTTTGGGACTTCATTAAGTATAAAATCCGTTATGAATCTATTACCTATAGCAAACAGAAGGCTAGAATTAGAAGGGAGAAATTATTAGACTTAGAACAAAAAATTAAAGAGTGCACAGCAAAATGCGATGAACAGCCCAGTCAAGAAAACTTTAGTGATCTGGAAATTTTACAAACCGAATATGATAGTCAATATGATTATATAGCGCAAGGAGCAATAACTCGCTCGAGAGTAAATTGGTACGAATATGAAGAGAAAAGTAATAAGTACTTTTTGAACTTAGAAAATTCCAAAAAGAAAAAAAGTTGTACAGGAAGTTAGTGGGGTAAATATTAACTAATGTGCATGCCTGGGTAGAAATTTGATACAAGGGAACAGTTTTCATAATAATGAAGATTTGTGTTCATCTTATGATCTGACTGATATCTGGAAAATACGAAATCCAGATACTAAGCACTTTACATGGAGAGAAAAAAACCCCACAATACAACGTCGTTTGGACTTTTGGCTGATAAGTAGTAGTGTTCAAGAAGAAGTAGAAGATGTAGATATCATTCCTGCAATATACGAACGGATGACTCCGCTATTACAATGCATATAAACGGAATTGAAGAAACGGGACGGGGACCTTCCCTTTGGAAATTTAATTCTAGTCTTTTAGAAGATGATGAATATATCTCTTTTATAACTGAGAATTACAGTGAATGGTTGGAAGATGGAAAAGAGATTCAGGATCCAAGGGTCCTTTGGGACTTCATTAAGTATAAAATCCGTTATGAATCTATTACCTATAGCAAACAGAAGGCTAGAATTCGAAGAACAAAAAATTAAAGAGTGCACAGCAAAATGCGATGAACAGCCCAGTCAAGAAAACTTAAATGATCTGGAAATTTTACAAACCGAATATGACAGTCAATATGATTATATAGCGCAAGGAGCAATAATTCGCTCGAGAGTAAATTGGTACGAATATGGAGAGAAATGTAATCAGTACTTTTTGAACTTCGAAAATTCCAA